>NC_136266.1:186817101-187059870 GCF_964187855.1 Myxine glutinosa
AACATTAAGAATACCTTAAGCTAACATTAAGAATACCTTAAGATAATATTAAGAATACCTTAAGCTAACATTAAGAATACCTTAAGATAATATTAAGAATACCTTAACCTAACATGAAGAATACCTTAAGCTAACATTAAGGATACCTTAAGATAATATTAAGAATACCTTAAGCTAACATTAAGAATACCTTAAGATAATATTAAGAATACCTTAAGATAATATTAAGGATACCTTAAGCTAACATTAAGAATACCTTAAGCTAACATTAAGAATACCTTAAGCTAACATTAAGAATACCTTAAGATAATATTAAGAATACCTTAAGCTAACATTAAGAATACCTTAAGATAATATTAAGAATACCTTAAGCTAACATGAAGAATACCTTAAGCTAACATTAAGGATACCTTAAGATAATATTAAGAATACCTTAAGCTAACATTAAGAATACCTTAAGATAATATTAAGAATACCTTAAGATAATATTAAGAATACCTTAAGCTAACATTAAGAATACCTTAAGATAATATTAAGAATACCTTAAGCTAACATGAAGAATACCTTAAGCTAACATTAAGGATACCTTAAGATAATATTAAGAATACCTTAAGCTAACATTAAGAATACCTTAAGATAATATTAAAAATACCTTAAGCTAACATGAAGAATACCTTAAGCTAACATTAAGGATACCTCAAGATAATATTAAGAATACCTTAAGCTAACATTAAGAATACCTTAAGATAATATTAAGAATACCTTAAGCTAACATGAAGAATACCTGAAGCTAACATTAAGGATACCTTAAGATAATATTAAGAATACCTTAAGCTAACATTAAGAATACCTTAAGATAATATTAAGAATACCTTAAGATAATATTAAGAATACCTTAAGCTAACATTGAGAATACCTTAAGATAATATTAAGAATACCTTAAGATAATATTAAGAATACCTTAAGATAATATTAAGAATACCTTAAGCTAACATGAAGAATACCTTAAGCTAACATTAAGGATACCTTAAGATAATATTAAGAATACCTTAAGCTAACATTAAGAATACCTTAAGATAATATTAAGAATACCTTAAGCTAACATTAAGAATACCTTAAGATAATATTAAGAATACCTTAAGCTAACATTAAGAATACCTTAAGATAATATTAAGAATACCTTAAGCTAACATGAAGAATACCTTAAGATAATATTAAGAATACCTTAAGCTAACATTAAGAATACCTTAAGATAATATTAAGAATACCTTAAGCTAACATGAAGAATACCTTAAGCTAACATTAAGGATACCTTAAGATAATATTAAGAATACCTTCAGCTAACATTAAGAATACCTTAAGATAATATTAAGAATACCTTAAGCTAACATTAAGAATACCTTAAGATAATATTAAGAATACCTTAAGCTAACATGAAGAATACTTTAAGCTAACATTAAGGATACCTTAAGATAATATTAAGAATACCTTAAGCTAACATTAAGAATACCTTAAGATAATATTAAGAATACCTTAAGATAATATTAAGAATACCTTAAGCTAACATTAAGAATACCTTAAGCTAACATTAAGGATACCTTAAGCTAACATTAAGAATACCTGAAGCTAACATTAAGAATACCTTAAGATAATATTAAGAATACCTTAAGCTAACATTAAGAATACCTTAAGATAATATTAAGAATACCTTAAGCTAACATGAAGAATACCTTAAGCTAACATTAAGGATACCTTAAGATAATATTAAGAATACCTTAAGCTAACATTAAGAATACCTTAAGATAATATTAAGAATACCTTAAGATAATATTAAGAATACCTTAAGCTAACATTAAGAATACCTTAAGCTAACATTAAGGATACCTTAAGCTAACATTAAGAATACCCGAAGCTAACATTAAGAATACCTTAAGATAATATTAAGAATACCTTAAGCTAACATTAAGAATACCTTAAGCTAACATTAAGAATACCTTAAGCTAACATTAAGGATACCTTAAGCTAACATTAAGAATACCTGAAGCTAACATTAAGAATACCTTAAGATAATATTAATAATACCTTAAGCTAACATTAAGGATACCTTAAGCTAACATTAAGAATACCTTAAGATAATATTAAGAATACCTTAAGCTAACATTAAGAATACCTTAAGCTAACATTAAGGATACCTTAAGCTAACATTAAAAATACCTGAAGCTAACATTAAGAATACCTTAAGATAATATTAAGAATACCTTAAGATAATATTAAGAATACCTTAAGATAATATTAAGAATACCTTAAGCTGACATGAAGAATACCTTAAGCTGACATTAAGGATACCTTAAGCTAACATTAAAAATACCTGAAGCTAACATTAAGAATACCTTAAGATAATATTAAGAATACCTTAAGATAATATTAAGAATACCTTAAGCTAACATTAAGAATACCTTAAGATAATATTAAGAATACCTTAAGATAATATTAAGAATACCTTAAGCTGACATGAAGAATACCTTAAGCTAACATTAATATACCTTAAGCTAACATTAAGAATACCTTGAGCTAATATTAGGAATACCTGAAGCTAATATTAAGAACTAGCCGAAACCCGTGGAACATCCACGGAAGGGAGGATGTGGTGTATGGATAGAGTGTACCATTATGGATGGCATAGGGGATTTGCTTGTCCGAGTAAGAGTTAGGAAGGAAGATGAGAATGAAGTCCTTCCTTCGCCTGTCCAACCAGCGGACGGCTTGCTTCGCCTTCGCCTGTCCAACCAGCGGACGGCTTGCTTCGCCTTCGCCTGTCCAATCAGCGGACGGCTTGCTTCGCCTTCGCCCAGCAGACGCCAATACGATGGCGTCGTAAGATGGCGTCGTATCGGCAGTTAATCGGATGCTTTTGGGCCCCAGCGTCGGCTAATTCAGATTTTTCGAGTATGGCTGTACGTGATAAACAAAGAGCGCGGTTCGTAGATCGTAAATCCATTAGTGCCGTGGGCATCGGGCCACTGGGTGCGGCGTAAAAGGGATAATAAAGTCGAGTCCTTACGCAATTATTATATAGATGCCTTAAGCTAATATTAAGAATACCTTAAGCTATCATGAAGAAAACCTGAAGCTAACATGAAGAATACCTTAAGATAACAATAAGAATACCTTAAGCAAACATTAAGAATACTTCAAGCTAACATTAAGAATACCTTAAGCTAACATTAAGAATACCTGAAGCTAATATTAAGAATACCTGAACCTAACATTAAGAATACCTTAAGCTAACATTAAGAATACCTTAAGCTAATATTAAGAATACCTTAACCTAACATTAAGAATACCTTAAGCTAACATTAAGAATACCTTAAGCTAACATTAAGAATACCTTAAGCTGACATTAAGAATACCTGAAGCTAACATTTAAGAACACCTGAAGCTAACATTAAGAATACCTCAAGCTAACATTAAGAATACCTTAAGCTAACATTAAGAATACCTTAAGCTGACATTAAGAATACCTTAAGCTGACATTAAGAATACCTTAAGCTGACATTAAGAATACCTTAAGCTGACATTAAAAATACCTTAAGCTGACATTAAGAATACCTTAAGCTGAACTTAAGAATACCTGAAGCTAACATTTAAGAATACCTAAAGCTAACATTAAGAATACCTTAAGCTGACATGAAGAAAACCTGAAGCTAACATGAAGAATACCTTAAGATAACAATAAGAATACCTTAAGCTAACATTAAGAATACTTCAAGCTAACATTAAGAATACCTTAAGCTAACATTAAGAATACCTGAAGCTAATATTAAGAATACCTGAACCTAACATTAAGAATACCTTAAGCTAACATTAAGAATACCTTAAGCTAATATTAAGAATACCTTAACCTAACATTAAGAATACCTTAAGCTAACATTAAGAATACCTTAAGCTAACATTAAGAATAACTTAAGCTAACATGAAGAATACCTTCAACTAACATTAAGAATACCTTAAGCTAACATTAAGAATACCTTAAGCTAACATTAAGAATACCTTAACCTAACATTAAGAATACCTGAAGCTAACATTAAGAATACCTTAAGCTAATATTAAGAATACCTTAACCTAACATTAAGAATACCTGAAGCTAACATTAAGAATACCTTAAGCTAATATTAAGAATACCTTAACCTAACATTAAGAATACCTTAAGCTAACATTAAGAATACCTTAAGCTGAACTTAAGAATACCTGAAGCTAACATTTAAGAATACCTAAAGCTTACATTAAGAATACCTTAAGCTGACATGAAGAAAACCTGAAGCTAACATGAAGAATACCTTAAGATAACAATAAGAATACCTTAAGCTAACATTAAGAATACTTCAAGCTAACATTAAGAATACCTTAAGCTAACATTAAGAATACCTGAAGCTAATATTAAGAATACCTGAACCTAACATTAAGAATACCTTAAGCTAACATTAAGAATACCTTAAGCTAATATTAAGAATACCTTAACCTAACATTAAGAATACCTTAAGATAATATGAAGAATACCTCAAGCTAACATTAAGAATACCTTCAGCTAACATTAAGAATACCTTCAGCTAACATGAAGAATACCTTAAGCTAACATTAAGAATACCTTCGGCTCACATTAAGAATACCTAAAGCTAAAATTAAGAATACCTTAAGCTAACATCAAGAATACCTTAAGCTAACATTAAGAATACCTTAACCTAACATTAAGAATACCTTAAGCCAACATTAAGAATACCTTAAGCTGGAGGAGGAATACTTTAAACTTCCCGAGCTGAGGGGAGATTGCAACCGATTGTTCATTCCAAAAAAAAATACCATCCCTTACAGTTCCTTTTTTCTACATTCCTGAAACTCTCCTGCACTCCACTCCACCCCTCCTTCAGCGTCCTCAAACGTATTTTTGACTCGAAGGTCTCAAACTCATTTTGCAAGAAATGTTCGTTTCCCATTAATAGTACATTTTTCAAAATCCAATCTCACCCCTCCCCTCCAAATCTTCCCCATCGCCCCTTCCCTCCAAAACTTCCCCATCCCCCCTCCCCTCCAAAACTTCCCCATCACTCCTCCCCTCCAAATCTACCCCCTTGCCCCTCCCCTCCAAATCTTCCCCATCACCCATCTCTTTCAAATCTTTCCCCTTGCCCCTCCCCTCCAAATCTTCCCCATCACCCACCCCTTTCAAATCTTCCCCCTTGCCCCTTCCCTCCCTCCAAAACTCCCCCCACACCCCTCCCCTCCAAGACTCTCCCTCGCTCCCCCCCTCCTAGACTCCCCTCTCAGCCCTCCTCCTCAAAGCGTCCTCCCCGCTTCTTCCCCCTTCCAACTTTCATCTTCATCTCCCCCAACCTTCTGCCTCGCTCTACACCCCTCCTCAAATAACACCTCACTGTGCCTCACCCAATCTCCATCAAACCTTTTGTCCACCCCATTCTTCCCTTTCTCCAAGCTATTCTGAAATCTCTGACACACCTTCAACAGCTCTCCCTACCTCTTCCACATCTTACCCTACCCCCCCACGCCCCCCCCCCTGTTCTGTATCTGACGCTCCCCCTTCCTCTTCATTAACGGTATGGTCCTCAAACATCCGGGGCCTTCGCTCAAACCTGACTGATCTCCCCATACAGGTTGCTTCTGACAAACCAGATGTTATCTGCTTAACAGAAACTTTCCTCCTTCATGATGTCTCTGATTCCTTGGTATCTCTCCCAGGTTACTCCCTCCGGTATGATAGACCTGAGCCTCGTCCTGGAGGTGGGGTTGCTATCTTTATAAAAAACTCTCTTCCTCACTCGTCCTGCACTGCCCTCTCTCCACCTCACCCCCAGGAATACCTTTGGCTACGGCTTCCCCTTCGCTCCCACCTTTTGTTCATATGTGTGTTGTACCGTCCACCAAACAGTGATGACTCCATCTACATCTGGCTGTCTGATAATATGGACCAACTTCTTTCTACCCATCCCAACTCTCTCTTCCTCATATGTGGTGATTTCAATTGTCACCATGCCAGTTGCCTGGGTGTGGGTACCTCTCTCACCAGCCATGGCTCTTCAGCAAAGACTTCTGCGACTCACTGGGACTGACACAATCTGTCAATTTCCCGACCCGGATCTCAGTCAACGGAGCATCTTCTCTTCTGGACTTGGTTTTGACTACCTTCCCTGAAAATGTCTGCTGCTCTTCTTCTGCTCCAATCGGCTCATCTGATCATGTGCTTGTCAAAGTGGACATCTCTCTGACCGTTCTCAGAGAGCCTCCTCAGCGTCAACGAGTCTGGCATTTCACTCAGGCCAACTGGCACGGTCTTCAAGCAGCCATCAATCATCTGGACTGGTCTCCCATCTCTACCGCCTCTGACATCAACTCATCCTGGGAATTCTTCCAAAGTAAATTGCTCTCTCTCATGCACAGATTTATCCCATCTCGTCTTCAGTTGTCATACCCTTCCTCCCGTCCATGGTACACGGAATCTTGTGGTGAGGCTGTTGCCCAGAAACAACTTGCTTTCGTCTCCTGGAAAGCAAATCCAACGGAAGGAAATCTCATTTCCTTTCACAAAGCCCGAAACAAGTGTGTGTCCACCCTCAGGAGAGCCAGGAAACTACATCTCTCCGTTCTCAAGACTGAACTCTCTTATCTGTCTCCCTCTTCCAAATCCTGGTGGCGTGTGGTCAAATCTGTTTCTGGTGTTTGTTCCCCCTCCACCCCCTCCCTCACCTCAAACGGCTACACGGCTGACTCCGCACATGAAAAAGCTGAATGCCTCAACTCTGTGTTTGTCTCTAAACCTTGTGTCCCAAACCCATCCCTCTCTGTACCCACCGTACCCAGTCGTACGCAGCTGCTCCTGGACTCTGTGTCCTTTCCTCCTGACAAGGTGGAAAAGTTTCTGTCAACCCTCGACTCTGATTCTGCAACTGGTCCTGACGGCATCAGCCCACGGGTCCTAAAATCATGTTCTTCCACTCTTTCACTCCCTCTCTCTGTTCTCTTCACCCTCTCTTTTGCTCAAGGTCATCTGCCATCTGCTTGGAAATCAGCCAACAACATCCGCTTTGCACAAAAAAGGTGCAAAAACAGATCCTAGCAACTACAGACCAATCAGCCTTCTCCCAATTATCAGCAAAGTCATGGAATCCATCATTGCTTCAGATATGAAATCTTTCCTCTTCTCCAATGGCTTGATCTCTGACCATCAATTTGGTTTCAGACCTGGTCACTCTACTCTGGACATGCTGCTTCTGCTTTCTCAACAATGGATGGAGGTCCTCAATGCCAAACAGGAAATTAGAGCTGTCTCCCTTGACATACCACGTGCCTTCGATACGGTCTGGCACCCCGCTCTGCTCACCAAACACTCCTCCTTTGGTATCCATGGAAATCTCCACGCATGGCTGGCGGACTTCCTCTCTAGTCCTCGTCAACGTGTGGCCCTGAATGGGTTTCTCTCATCTCCTCTTCCCGTTCAGGCTGGAGTTCCCCAAGGCAGTGTCCTGGGCCCTGTGCTTTTTCTGGTCTTCATCAATGATCTCTCTGACTCTCTTGAAAATCCTCTCTATCTCTTTGCTGATGACTCTACTCTCTGTCGCTCCATTCCTCATCCCTCAGATCGGCAGTCTGCAGCCTCCTCACTCTCTGCAGACCTGGTCAAAATCACAGACTGGGCAAAAAAGTGGAACATGTCTTTCAATCCTGACAAATCTCACACTCTTACGATGTCTCTCCGAAAAGACCGACTGGACAACCCTCCCATCCACTTTCTGAATAATCCTCTCCAAGAAGTTTTGTCACTCAAGCTTTTGGGTCTCACTATCTGCCATGATCTTTCCTGGGAAAACCACATTTCAAATCTGGCCTCCAAAGCCAGTCGCCGACTGGGCATCCTCCGTCGTGCGAAGTCCTTCCTTGGCACACCTGAGCTCCTCACCATGTACAAGGCTTTCATCCACAGCTCAATGGAATACTGCTCTCCCCTCTGGGCTGGTGCTCCTGCCTCACACCTAGCTCGTCTTCACGCTGTTGAAACCAAAGCATTCAGAATCATTGGAATCTCCCATGATGAAGCTAACTCCAAGGGCCTTTCACTCACTCACCGCAGGCAGGTTGGTGGTCTTTCCGTCTTCTACCGACTCCTATCTGGCCTTGCCCCCCTATCTCTCTCTGGGCTCAGTCCCCCAAATATTCCTACAGGTCGCACAAGATCTGCCTGCAACCCTCTTATGGTTAAACTGCCAATATCAAGACTTTCTGCTCACCTTCACTCCTTCATGCCTCTTTTCTCCTGCCTCTGGAACAAACTCCCTCACTCTCTTCAATTCCACTCCACCCTCCAGGTCTTTAAAACAGCTGTTCACCACCATCTCTTATCTTCCCCCATCCAAAACCTTGATCTTTTCTACCCCCACTAATTTCACCCCAAATCCTACACTTTTTTGAAATACCAAATTCTGTCCTGGAAGTCCTTGGTCTCCTTGTGTTTTACACCTGCCCCACGCCTCCTCCCCCCAGGCCCTCTCCCTCCCGCGCTTCCTCCCCCCAGGCCCTCTCCCTCCCGCGCTTCTCCCTGCTCTCAGGTGTTTTGTTTGTGTGCTTCCCCTCCTCTCCCCATCTTGTCTTCCGCTCCCTCTTTTTGTATGTTTTGTTTGTCTGGTTGATTTGTTTGTGAAATAAATGTTAGCTCTTTCACGAGCCTCGATTCAGTATACAAAAAAAAAATCCGAAAAACTGCTTACTTCGACCAGTGTTAAGCTGTGCTTGAAGCTGTTGTACTGTGAGCTGCCTATCCCACAAGCTGTTGTCCTGTGAGCTGCCTATCCCACAAGCTGTTGACTCTCAGAAACTTGTCTTCTGATTCTGTTGTGGCTTTGGGTCTGCCAGACCTCTTCCTGTCAGAGTTTCCTCCAGTTTCCAATGTACTACTTCCTGCAGTGCACTATTGTCCAAATAATGCTTCAGAGGGTGCAATAGCAGTCTGTTCCAATACTGCTTTATACAGACAGGGGGTTTGTAATCAAGTAATCAGCAGAGGTTGGGACACCTGTCGGAATTGTTTGCATCAACTTTCAAGGCTTAATTTACTTACATTGCTGCAGTAGAGCCGTAAGTTGTTATCTCATTACTTGTTCCCTGAAGAAGGCCTTTTTTTTACAATATAACTGTGCAATTTACATTATTTTCCCGTTTTTGCTGACCTAAACTATTTTTTTTAACCTCGAGCAGTTTACTGCTTACCTTTGTGCCATTTCAGGTTATTCACTGGACTTGAATTGCTTACATTTCAATAACAAAATTGGAAAAATTGAGGTGTTCTAAAACTTTTGACCGGAAGTGTATATTTAGTTCTCCTCACCCCCACCCAGCTTCCAATGCATATTTTGGTGGGGTTATGGGGCCAGGGATGGCCGTCATGGCAAGCCAGTATGGCCGTATGCCACAGCCGCAATCTTGCCCACTCACGCAGCTGCCGAAGCCCTGACAACTGATGGGGATATACCGATATAGCCAATCCCCAGCACCCATGTTGCAGTCTGGTCACTGAGACATGGTGAGGCCGCCATGACACCTTTACCGGTCTTGGATCCAAATCGGTTTTAGACTAGGGGAATGAGGGTTTTCGACTTGGGACGTGACATTGTTATATTCCTGTCTAACCAGTAAATTGCACAACACCGTTAATAAATTCTTACCATGATTGTAAAACTGCCGATATAATTATACAGTATGTATATATATATATATATATATATATATATATATATATATATATATATATATATATATATATATATATATATATATATATATATATATCTATATCTATATATCTATATATATATATATATATATATATATCTATATATCTATATATCTATACATATATATATATGTATATATATATATATATATATATATATATATAAGTAGTGTAATAATGTTGCTTCTGGGACACCTCCGTTTAACATGGGAAATCCCTATCTAATGTCATTTACCCCCTTGTCTTTTTCAAAAATCATAAACACCTCTATTTCTCCCACCCTCATCTTTATGAACCTTTTGTCTGTAGTACCTATCCTTAATGTTGTTCATTAGACCACTCAAACACTACAAATATTTGTTTTCTCTTATAGACCTATCATCCTTCTTCTACATATCATCTGGCAGATTAATCTTTGACCCACTCAAACATTGACCCATTCACTTCCATATTAATTCTTTCCCTCCCTCATTGCCCCTAAAGACCTCTATTTCTCTCACCCTGTTCTTTACGAACCTTCTAACCTTTTGACATGTTATCCTTATTCATTAGACCACTTAAACACCTGTGATCCTTCTGACCTTATGGACCTTTTAACCTTTTACTCTTAATATCATCTGGTGAATATAACCCACTCAAACATCGATCCGACAAATATTTGTTTATGCGTGGGAAATAATTTAATTCTCTTGCCACTCTCTTCACCATCTAATATATTAACAAAAAATATGTTTGAGTTTGGTTCTTTATTAAGATATTTTAACTGAGCTAAGATAAAATGGTAAACCTCCCTCAATGTTCTTGTTTGAGCGCCTCCAGTGCCACATACCATTTTTTTGGTAAGCTCCGCCCACTTTTTGGTAAACCACGCCCATTTTTTACTAAGCTCCGCCCGCTTTTTGTTAAGCCACGCCCATTTTTTACTAAGCCCCGCCCACTTTTGCTAAGCTCCTCCCACTTTTGCTAAGTCCCACCCACTTTATAAACTCTTCAGCATTGTATCATTTCCAGGTAATACATTACATCATTTTCAGGGAATTTCCATCACATCATTTCCAGTTAAGACACGCCCAGGGAATTTCCACAGGAAGACACACCCAGTCCTTATAAAAGGCACCGACCACACAGGCTTTTTCAAACACGCTTTCTGCTTCACTTGAGAATGGACTACTATGCCGAAATGGAATGGGATAACTTTGCTATTCCATGGAGTCCTACTACATGTGTAGAACTCAACCTTCAGATTGATGAACTGGACTCGAACCTCTTATCAATGGAGGTAAGTTTGTTAATTAATTTATTTATTTATTTAATTTTTTTTTTTTTTTTTTTTTTTTTTTTTTTTTAAGATGAGACTCGTGTAAGAGTTAACAAAGTTTATTTTAATATTCATAGAGCTTGATTTATACAAATAAAAAATATTGTATTAAATTAATACATTGTTATTTTCTTTCACAGGAAATTGTATCTGAGATACGAAATGAAAATTCTGCTTTTAACACAACTTGGGATGAAGTTATTTTTTTGTTTGAAGACATTTTGAACAACCAAGACCCCCAGAACGAGTTCTACCTTGATGACCCAGCCAAAGAGTTATACCTTGGAGATCCACAAAATCCTGAAAAAGAGTTTTACCATGATGATACTTGTTGTGAGTTATCAAAACAAAACCCACTGAACAAGTTCTACCTTGATGAGCCAGAATACAAGTCATACATTGGAGACCCACAAATTTCTGAAAATTGGGAAAGGAGAGTTCTCCCTGATGGTCCGCAGTTATACTATGTGAGACACATCATAGAAACCCTAAAAAATTGGGAAAGGAGAGTTCTCCCTGATGGTCCGCAGTTATACTATGTGAGACACATCATAGAAACCCTAAAAAATTGGGCAAGGAGAGTTCTCCCTGATGGTCCGCAGTTATACTATGTGAGACACATCATAGAAACCCTAAAAAATTGGGCAAGGAGAGTTCTCCCTGATGGTCCGCAGTTATACTATGTGAGACACATCATAGAAACCCTAAAAAATTGGGCAAGGAGAGTTCTCCCTGATGGTCCGCAGTTATACTATGTGAGACACATCATAGAAACCCTAAAAAATTGTGAAATGGGAATTCTCCCTGATGGTCCGCAGTTATACTATGTGAGACACATCATAGAAACCCTAAAAAATTGTGAAATGGGAATTCTCCCTGATGGTCCGCAGTTATACTATGTGAGACTTATCACGGAAACCCCCAATATTTCTGAAAATTGTGGTTTTACCTTGGGGACTTGGAAAGATGGTTATATTTTTGGAGACTCGGAATGGGGGTTTTGTTTTGATGACTCGGAATGTGATACCTATCTTGGAGGCTCAACAGGAATGTGGTTATACCTTGGGAACTTGGAAAGTTGGTTTTATTTTGGAGACTCTACCTGTGGGGTTCCTCTTGGAGACTCTTTGGATTCTAAAGCAATGAACAATGTTCTTTATTTAATGACGCTTGATTTAAGCAATATCAAGAAAGTTCGAGGAAGAAAATGCTGGAAAATTCTTTCTTCCCATTTCTACTTCTTCAAACTTAAAAGCCTTGAAAGACAGAATTGGAGGAAGAGGAAAAAAAAAAAAGAAATACGTATTTAAAAAAGAAGAAAAGAAAGATTATGTTAGGGTTTGGGTGGGATTTTGAATGTGAGGGTTAGGGATGGGGTTGGGTTAGGGTTGGGATTTTGAATGTGAGGGTTAGGGTTGGGGTTGGGTTAGGGATGGGGTTGGGTTAGGGATGGGGTTGGGTTAGGGATGGGTTGGGTTAGGGTTGGGATTTTGAATGTGAGGGTTAGGGTTGGGGTTGGGTTAGGGATGGGATTGGGTTAGGGTTGGGATTTTGAATGTGAGGGTTAGGGATGGGTTGGGTTAGGGATGGGGTTGGGTTAGGGATGGGGTTGGGTTAGGGTTGGGGTTGGGTTAGGGATGGGGTTGGGTTAGGGATGGGGTTGGGTTAGGGATGGGGTTGGGTTAGGGATGGGGTTGGGTTAGGGATGGGTTGGGTTAGGGATGGGTTTGGGTTAGGGATGGGGTTGGGTTAGGGCTTGGGTTGGGTTAGGGTTTGTATATTATTATGACTCACTCGCACATACACACACACACAAAAGTTAAGCCCCAACTAAAAAGTTGTGGGATTCTGTGTTTGGGGTTCACAGATTTAAAAACGTATCCCCATTATACACACACAAAAGTTAAGCCCCAACTAAAAAGTTGTGGGATTCTGTGTTTGGGGTTCACAGATTTAAAAACGTATCCCCATTATACACACACAAAAGTTAAGCCCCAACTAAAAAGTTGTGGGATTCTGTGTTTGGGGTTCACAGATTTAAAAACGTATCCCCATTATACACACACAAAAGTTAAGCCCCAACTAAAAAGTTGTGGGATTCTGTGTTTGGGGTTCACAGATTTAAAAACGTATCCCCATTATACACACACAAAAGTTAAGCCCCAACTAAAAAGTTGTGGGATTCTGTGTTTGGGGTTCACAGATTTAAAAACGTATCCCCATTACATTTTATTTATTTATTTATTATTTTCAAGGGTATTATCTGCTTACTTGTGTTTTTTGTAATTCTTGTGAGTAAAATGAACCCAAGATTTCTTCTCCATTTAAATCATATAATTTGTAGGTCCAAGGGACTGTATCCATTACATCAATGATTTTAAATAATTCACGAGTCCATTTTTGTGTATAACCTTTCTCAAAATGACTTTTCCATTTGTATATTCTTACAATATCACCAACTTTAAACTTGGGCTTTCTCAAATTAATCTCCTTTTCATATTCTAATTTTGTAAATGTTTCTGATGGTTTTGATTGTGTTGATGAATGAACTGTATTATTGTAATTATCTACAATATCCTGAATTAAATACACCCATTTTTGAGAACCGAGTTGTGTGAATTTTTTATATAATTTCTCTTTTAAAGTACGATTAAAACGCTCAATAACAACTGCCTTTCCTTCATTAAAGGTGCTGTATAATTTAATACCCTTCCCCTTAAGAAATTTCATGAATATTTTGTTATAGAACTCTGTTCCCTCATCAGTCCATAACTTCTTTGGTTTCCTTTTATCCCGATCAAATATTAGCTTAAAGGCTAACATTAAAGTATCACCCCTTTTATTTTTTAAAGGGACAACCCAGGCAAATCTACTCCTCAAATCAATAACGGTTAAAGCATACCTGTATCCCCTGTCATTATTCAATTCAATTAAATCAGCGGACCATATGTGGTCAGTGTATTTAGAATAAACCTTCCTTCTTTTAAACTTTGTGATTATAGGTTTGTGTAATTCTTCAGCCAAAAGCTCCTCAGTCTTGATGGCATCATTAGAGCCTAATAGTTTTTTGAGGAATAACCAAGACCAAGTTTCAATTTAGCATTTATCAAATTTCTCACAATAAACCTATCAACTTTCTCTCTCAACGTTGGATTTTGTATCAAAGACAAATTATACAACATTTCGCTGTCGGCTTTATGTTTTTCAGTCAACGTAGTGGTTTTCCCATAAGCAATATCATGCTTCATACACACTTCGTCAACCCTATTTGTAGGTTTAGACCAAGGTTTAGGATTGTCAGCCTCATCTAATCTTTTATCCAAGTTTGTTCCTGGACCACAGAAAGAATACCCTGGAAGGTGTAATTCCCCTGGAATTCCAGTTGTTGTAAATTTACTTCCTGACAGAAACTTTTGTATGTCTCCTCCTCTTTTAGGAGAGATGAATTGGCACTTTTTAGAGCCACATACTTGACATATTCCTTTTTGATAAACTCTATTATTTTTAGCTTTAACATAAGAGATATTTTTAGATTTAGTTTTCTTTTTACATTTGAGACAATAACTCATATTTATTTATCAGAAAAATTCCGACAGAGTATCAAAACCTTTTTGGTTTTCAACATATACATTTCAATCTTTATTTTTAAAACATAAAGAATCCTAAGGAATGCCTTCACTCTCTCCTCCATTTATTTACAAATAAAAACTAACTAAAGTCAATGACACCAACATCATCAATCACATAATCTTTTCCTTCTTCTTCTTCTTCTTCTTCACCACTTTCTCGTTTAAATCTCTGAAATTGAAGACATTGACGTTCTTATTTTTGAAACCATTATCTTCATAAGAGTTGTTAATTCTTTAATTTCCTCTTCGGTGCGTTGAGATTGATTTATTTGCTTTAATACACTCAATCTTTTATGAATCTCAGTGATTTCCATCTTTTTATATTTTTCCTCCCTCTCTCTTTGCTCCCTCTCCTCCTCCTCCATTTTCTCCCTCTCCTCCTTCTCCTTTTTCTCCCTTTTCTCCCTTTCCTCCTTCTCCCTTTTCTCCCTTTCCTCCTTCTCCTTTTTCTCCCTCTCCTCCTTCTCCTTTTTCTCCCTTTTCTCCCTTTCCTCCTTCTCCCTTTTCTCCCTTTCCTCCTTCTCCTTTTTCTCCCTCTCCTCCTTCTCCTCCTTTTTCTCCCTCTCCTCCTTCTCCTCCCTCTCCCTTTCCTCCTTCTCCTTTTTCTCTCTTTCCTCCTTCTCTTCTTCAACTCCTTCCTCATCCCTTGCTACCCTTGAGTTTGAACCCCAAAGAATATTATACATATACTCATCTGGATTTTGAGATATTCTTGTATCTATAATTATTTTTCTCATAATAGGATACCAATAAGATTTGTTGACGATTTCTAAAAGAGTTTTATATTTCATAACTTTGAGAAGTTCATTTTTATTTAATATTTTAAACAAGTCTCTATTTGTGGGTTTAACAATATCAGTATAAGGCCAGTTTTTTATGACAAAATTCCCATGTATATGCTCCAAATCATAAGGTATGTAATACCGAGCACCCTTTTCTTGTAGGTATCCTTGAATACAAAAATTATAATTCTCTTGTAGTCTTCTTCCTGCCATTTATGTATCAGAAATATATGTGAGATTAATATTATGACAGGTAATACCACCCCATCTTCCCACTACCAAATCGGTTTGTATTCCTCGGCTTTCTATCCTTATCTCATTACCTTCCTTCTTTGTCATGCGAACCATCGCTATACTATCATATATTTTTATTTTCTTAAAATCACGTATTTGTTGTTTACTAATTGTACTTCCACATAAATCCTTATCTTCACCAAGTGGATAATATTCTTCTTTACGAGACTGATTTAAATCATGTAGGTCTTCTATGTTTATTGAAAAAGACCAATTATACCCTAAATCAGGCATATCATACCCCCATTTATTAATTCGCATATTAACTAAATGTCCTTCTTTATAAAATTTAATTGTAAGCAGGTAGTTAAATTCAATGAGGAAAGGTGTATGGTCAGTATAACCAGGTGTTGTGGTTGTAAATTTTACTTGTTTCACAAAACGTGCTGTTTTCTTTAAAGATATATATTGTGATAAATCACTGAATCTAATCAAGTCATTCGCATCTGTAGGGTTTGGATAATTGATTAATTTATAAGTATTCTTCATATTAATATTTTTACTTACACTATATTTTTGTCGTTCAGCCTGTGCCTTTGTATAATAATTTGATAAATCAATATCCTGAGAGGATTTTCCAAAGATAGAACCATCTTTTCCAACATAGGTCATTTATATTAGATAAAAAATGATATCATAAAAATTTTCATTATTGTTGAGTTGAAATAATACATATAAACATAATTGGCCACAACATTTAGAATTAATTTCTTGAACTTGGAATGTTTGATAAACACCATTCTGTAAGAATTGTATTACTTCAACAGGTGGTGGCATACCATAACTATCAAAATAATATTTATCCTGACTATTATGAATACAAACCCAATGAGAACCATTCTGTGTGTCTAAATTCATAATAATATTCTTTGTATTCTTATTTATATGTATTAATTCATCTCTCATACAGATTACCACATTATCAATTTTTAGTGTTTTACAATACTTGGCTAGTTCTATATTTGACGTTGTATTCTTTCCAAATTGTTTAAACCATTTATCCATTTATTTATGAGAAAGATACAATCCATTACCCCGTTTAGTTAGTTTAACACCCGCTTGAGCGATAGAGGAAAGCATATCACCAACCAACAATCTAGCTTTATCAGGTAGACTTTCAAGTTTTTGAGCAAAATCTACAATTACACCACTTCCACTAATTTGTTTCTCCAACTCCTTGTTATGTCTTTCCAATTCTTTTTGAGCTTTTAGTTGTGCCTTCCTTTCGTTAGCAGTTTTTACCGCTGCTGAAATACCACCAGTCAATGCTCCCGCCGCACTTAAACCAGCAAATAAAGGAATTAGAAACGGGAGAAATCCTCCTCTTGACTCGTCTATTGAATATTTCTTTAACATAGGTTTCGTCATTTTAATTTTAAGTGATCCAACATCATTTAGTGTTTTTACTTGTGTGTGTGTGAGTAAAACATCAATTCTTACAGCTCCTTTTCTTTGAATTGTATTAACATTAATAATACAAGGCTTTTGATTTTGAATACAAGATGTTAATTTATTAAGATTGATTTGATTAACATATACCCCAACCATTTATTTATGAGAAAAAACCTATGTGATATTAATCATAACACCATTATCTGTATTAATCTGTAATTCTGTTTCCTCCAAAAGCAAACAATATGCATTAACCTCTTCACTCTCCCCTCTTTCAATGTATAGAGAAGTATCCACTCGATTAGACTTTATAGTTTCCTTTTGAGAACTCAGGTCAATTGCGTAGATTGTATAAAGTTTTTGAAACGCAACCATATCCAAAATAGGATCATTATTACCATTACTTTCACACACCTTTTGGTAGGACTTGTAGGCTTCCGCATAATCATTTTTTTCCCAATCAATTTCCAATCTATCTCGCGGATAAAATGTGCCATCAAGAGAAACCCGAAGTTGTTTCACCTTTGCATTATCACTCAGGGCATTATTCTTATTAGTACCGTCCTCTCCATCTGGTTTTTTAAAAATGAGCCAGAGGTATCGTGGCTTTCCTTGAAGAACACCCAAATTCCAAGTGTAGGTAGTGTGTTCCAGTTTAACGTGTTGACATCTTCTTTTAAGGTATGATACATTTAGCGGTTTCTTTGAGTTAAGTCTTCTATTTAACATCTCTTCCGTTTTAAGATTAGGAGTATATTCACTGATATACCAACACAAATCATTAATAACAAATTTATTGTTGTCTCCAAAAGCATTTTCATCCCCAAAAAGCAACCTATTTACATTATCATTCCTTTGTAGTTGAAATCTAATTTTAAGACCATACAAAACTTTATCATAATCGCAAAATCCAAATATACCTTTAAGAGGTACTGCTACGGTAAAACTATTCACTGCTTTTGTTTCATCATTATACATTGACTTCCTTTGACTATAACCAGGGTCTGCGTTTGTACCCGTTGACATATCAGGAATAAAACCTTCAACAGCTCCCTTACCCATTCTATCACTAAACGAATATAGTGTAAATTTCATCATTTCAGATGTAGCAGAGACATAATCAACCGCTTCAACCTCTTGTGTTCCAATATACAGGCGGACACTGTCAAACATTTTCCAGAAGAAATCATTTACGAGTGTAGCATTAGTATTATTCGCAGCCTTAGTGAATTTAAATTTACACAGCAAGAAACTATCAGCTATATTCAAGTAAGTTTGTTGATTATTTATTTCAAAACTTTTTGTTCCGTTTGAATTCCAGTCTGTTCCTGTTATAGCATTTACCTTAAAATAGTCTTCCTTTTTAGTGGAGTTTGAAATGATAATCGTATCATCCAAATCATAGATACTATCAATCGCTTCCATACTTGTATTTATATAGCATTAAAATTGTTGAAACCCTGACCCAAGTATTTTAATGATTTTTTGTCGTTCTTGTGAAGATAGTTGAGTTTTACCTTTTTTTATTTCTTTGATTGCTTGTAATTTATGAGACTCCTTTTGAGCATCTTTTATACTCTTTATAGCACCCGCAACGGAGCCCACGGCAGAAGCAGTTGAACCAATTAGGTCTTTATGTTTAAGGATGGTTGAACCAATACCCATTAGAGTATCAATTATCCCATCTCCTTTATTTCGAAATTGATGACCTACACCTCGTTGTCTCTTAGGTTTATAGTATCCTCTACCCACATACCTTGTATAGTCTGGTGAAAGGAACATGCCCTCCCCTGTAATTATTTTATATTTTCCCAACTCGTGTTTTCTCACAATAACCATTATTTATTTATTGAAAAACTTCACGTAGGTGAATTCTGATGGATATAATTTCATCATTAAAGGATATCATACGATTATCTTGGTCGGTTATCCTAAAATTTACTCTGTATATGGTTTTTCCTGACACAGGTAAATAGACAAGATTTTTTGGTTCCATATTAAATTTATAACCAATCGGGGTTGAGTATGCACTGAATGAAAATATTGTATTTGTTCTTATTCCATCGTTATAAGCACCATCAATCAAATCACAATGAATTAATACTGAATTTATACCGGAGGATATTTGGATAACATTATCACTGTAAAACGTCCCGTTATTTTCAATCTTTTTTGAAGAGAAACCCAATAGCTCTCTAAACGAATTTTCAATCGTGAAATCAACTTTATAATTATTTTTAAGTTTAATAGTTGATTTTGAAGTGTGTTTTTGAATATCTATTACAATATTTTTTGGTTCATCACCTTTTTCTTTCATAAGGCGAGAGACTTCTGAAGATATTTGAGAAATCTCGTAAGCTCCAGGTGAAACGGTTATAGTTTTATATCCACTTCCTGGATTATAACTAAACTTGTTGTTTTTCTCTGTGATATTAAACAAGGTATTATAAGTTTCCATTGACAATAAAGATGCCTCATATGAGGTAAGGGGGTCAAGTTGTAGTGGGTAAGGGAATGAAGCTGTGTAATCGCTCGTTGTGAAATTAAAACTAAGAATTGTGCTTCTCATCTTATTTAATATCTAATAAAATATCTTTGTATTGACATTTATTAATTATTTTCATATTCATCAACTGATCTAAAATGGCTGAGGATTCATTAAAACAATTGTTGTTTCCAGCCTTCTTACTACCTAACAACAATAATAGCCTATTAACTAATTGTGATGGGTCATTTGGAAGAAAACTAACACCTGAACCAAGTTTACTTAAAGCATCAATAATATGTTTCTCCTTCTCATTCTTCTTACTTTTACCAGCAACAGAAACTCCATAATCAAGTGCATTTAACAACTCAATATATACCCTATCTTCCTCTCTTTCCATATCAAGTGGTTCCTCAAAATATTTTGAACCGCTGAATCCGGGGTTTGTTAGAAGAAACATTAATCTTGGAGTTAATTTAACATTTGGTTGAGTAGAACTCAAGAACATCAATTCATCATTAAATATCAATACCTTTTCTTCCACAAGATGAAACACTGCTGGTTCTTCTGTTGGAATGAGACCTGCTCTGGTTTTTGAACCCGCCGAATATTCATTGTTTTGAAGAGCTTCCACAACATAATTAGGGGGTTGATTTACCTCCTCAAGTTTCCGAAATAATCCCTCGTCATCATATTCTAATTCACCAAGTTCTTGTTTTGTTATCTGACTAAAATCTTTGAGCATTTGAAGTTTTTTCGGAGTAAATTCTACCGTGGGAACTGTAGGTGAGTGTTGAGTTTTCAAAAGTGGTTTAAAGAATTTCTCTTGTTTTCTTTCAAAGGCTTCTTCACCAGTTAGTTTCTGTCTCCGTTTCTTCTTTATCTCTTCCTGTTGTTTAACAACTTTTGAAACTAATTGTTGATGTTCCTTAAACTTTCTTTCTCTTTCTTCGGTATTCATTTTCTGTATTTATTTATTGAAAAATATCATTTAGTATCTCATCTTGTTTCACAACAATATATTTATATTTTCCAATCGTGTGTTTCATATAATTTTCAAATTCTTTTTTACTACATAACGTAGAGCAATTATCTCTCCAAAAATTATTTACATCTATTGAATTTAACTTAAATAAAATAAAAGTATTGGCATTGTTTCTTATTGAGCGTCGAGGGAGTTGAAAATATGATTGACTAAGATATATACAATTACAAGAAGAATGTCTCCCTCTTGTATAGTAGCTATCCATTACTGTTTGGTTTCTCTCATTAACACAATCATCAAAGATGACGAGGTTCTTTTTTGATTTATCTAAATCTTGAGGTGAAGGTATATCATCCGTATTATCACTGAGAATACAAGTTATGGGTTTCGATTTTGATTTCTGTGTATCACAAAATAATTGTATTATATCTTCAATATTATAATCATTTAGTTCGTTTTGAAGTTTAAATAAACCGATAATGTCTTCCTTTTTAAGACCCGCATTAAAACCCTGTGAGAGTAGTTGATACTCGGGTTGAAAACTTGACTTTGTAAAAATTATTAAATTATCATAATCTAAAAAATTAGGACCAAGGAGCATCTTTAAAAGTAAACAGGTTTTCCCACATCCACTTGAACCAACTATTAGACATCTCAATGAATTTGGAATGTTTTTATGGTTATTAAACTTTATCTTATTTTCCCAAACGGGTAAAAAATCATTCATTTATATATTTGGAAAACAAGTCATCTAACTTTTTTTGAGCTATTTTAGAAACTCTATATTTTATCCTGAGTTCGGGTTTAATTTCAAAATAATTCATTATTTTATTTATATAGTATCTTGTATTAACATTTCCATTAAAATTATTTTGAATAATAAATATCATTAAACCCTTATACTTTTCCTCAATACAAAGAGTCTCTTTCCTTGTAAGAAATGGTGTATTATCACCATAATGCTTAACATTCATCTCTCTTATTAATCTTGTAAAGTAATTCATTTTTGGTTCTAATTTAAAAGAGTTATATGTTTTTTTATATTTCTTATTATCATTAATTAGAATATAATCACAGAATAAACATTGTTTATATGAACCCTCATTATTAAGCCCTATTCTATCACAAGCCGGACAATTCTCTAATTTATCATATGGAGAGTCTGGAAATTCTAAATATCCTTCAGAACTTATCATATTTATATAGTAAATTTTTACTTAAACTAAACGCAAGTTTATTCATTAATAAATACAATGTTTCAAAGCACAAAAGACAAATTTCAATCAATCTCTACTTCGGTGGAAGATATAGAAAAATATGTCAAAGATGTTAAATTGAACAAAGATAAATATGGAAATTTTTGGGTAAAACCAGTTATGGAAAATAACATGAGCCCCTCTATTTCATTTAAAGGAAGAGCTCTAACTATACCTGGAAAGACATCCATTAAAGTAAATCTAACAAAAGTTTCTCCTCTACTCCTGGCAATTTATTCAAAGCTTGAAAAAGTGATTGACCACGATACTTTGAAAAAGAATGATAAGACCATTAATAATTCTAGAGGAGACATTTGTATTTTCTTTAATAATCCAAAGGGTGTAGATCTAAGTAAAATGAATGATGTTAATATTTCTGGTGAAATGTCATTTCGTTCTATGATAGTTAGAGATTATTTAAAGATAACTTTTGATATAAAAATTGTAGAGATTGAATCTGTTAATGAAAGAAAGTATATAGATATTGATGGGAATATTTTTCTTGCTAATTAAATATGAGTCAATACAGCAGTGAAGATTTTACTATTTCATTGAACTCGGACGATAGTGATGATAGTATTTCATTGAACTTGGACGATGGTGATGATAGTATTTCATTGAACACAGATGATAGTTATGATACTAATAGTTTGTGCTCAAATGATAGTTATGAGAGTAGCTTTATTGATGACTCTGAGTATGATTCTGAGTATTCATGTGATAGTTATGACTTAGATGATTCTGAGTGAAAAAGTGTTTTAG
Source organism: Myxine glutinosa (assembly GCF_964187855.1). Lineage (NCBI taxonomy): Eukaryota > Metazoa > Chordata > Myxini > Myxiniformes > Myxinidae > Myxine > Myxine glutinosa. Next base: position 186,839,798 of record NC_136266.1, read on the forward strand.
TTTAAGCACAGCGATATATATAAAACGGAGCTGTAAAGCTCAAAAGTGTTTTATTTTAAGCACAGTGATATATATAAAACACCACGTTTTCTCACGCTATAAATATGGTTTATTGTGATACTTGCGAGAAGGAAGTAAAATATTATAAACAACATATTCTCACCGCAAAACATACATACAACATTTTAAACAAACTTTCCCCTCTTCCACCTGAAACAAAACACTGTTCTACATGTAATAAAAATATCCTCAAGAAAGGCTTCAAAATACATCTTAAAACAAATCTACATTTATCAAATTTTATCACAACTAAAAACTCTGATGGAGCATTCAAAGGACATATTAAAATAAGAGTCTTTAACTTCAAACCTCCTGAACCAGAGTCTATAGTTGATGCTGTAGAAATAGTTAAACCTGCTGTTCAAACGTTGATTGAAAAAACACTAAAGGAAATGAAACCACTTAAATTTTATATGGGAGTAAAATTAGAAATGACAAAGGATGAAGGAGTTATAGATGCACCATACATGAGAACTGAGCCACACTTTATATCTTCATATCAAGATTTTAAAACATCAGGAGTCTATGATGAACTTATTAAACAAGAGCAAGATGTGGATAATTCAATCGTAGGAAGTGGATTCAATATAGGAAAAATTATTTACATAGACATTCATATTCTTAAATCAGATCCTCTAAAAGCTTCTTCTTACATTGATTTACCCAGTGTTATCAAAAATAGAAAAGCAGTTATCAATATCAAAAATAAAGACAATAAATGTTTTCTCTGGTCTATTTTAGCACACTTACATCCTCCACATTTTCATGATGAAAGAGTATCTCATTATAAAAAATATGAGAATACATTAAATACGAAAGATCTAAAGTTTCCGATGACTTTAAATGATATTCCTAAATTTGAAAAGATGAATAATTTATCAGTTAATGTTTATGGTCTAACAGAAACAAACAACATTCAGGTTTTAAAGCTTTCTGACAATTGTAAACAAACTCATATTAATCTTCTATATTTTAATTCAGACGAAAATTCACATTATACATACATCAAAGATATTGCTAAATTAATAAAACCACAAGTCTGTAAGAGAACAAATAAAATATATATTTGTTTGCGTTGTCTTAACTTCTTCAATTCACAAGAAAGATTAGATAAACATTCAAATTATTGTGGCGAACATAAATCAACGGTAATCAATATGCCTAAAGAAGGCTCAAAGATCACATTCAAAGATGAAAATAAAAAGATCAAACATCCATTTGTTATATATGCTGATTTTGAAAGTATTTTAGAAAAAATTGATACTGCTTCTCCAGATCCAAAAGAATCATACACAAATAAATATCAAAAACATACTCCTTGTGGTTTTTGTTATTATATCAAATCATCCGTTGGTGATAAATATAACAAGTTAGAGATGTATAGAGGCTCAAATACCCCAGAGGAGTTTGTGAAACGACTAGAAAAAGACTGTGTTCGATTAACCAAGATAATGAGAGAAACCAATAAACCAATGTCCTTAACAAGTAAAGAAAAAAGGGAATTTATAAAAAACAATGTCTGTCATATTTGTGAGGAGAAAATTGGTAAAGGTCTAAAGGTTAGAGACCATTGTCATCTCACTGGTAAATATAGAGGTCTGGCTCATCAAAGTTGTAATATTAATTATCAACTCCCCTCTTTCATTCCTGTCTTTCTTCATAACAACGCTCATTATGATACACATCTATTTATCAAGGAACTCTCAAAGACTTCTGGAAGTATCTCAGCAATTCCAAACACGGATCAGAAATACATTTCATTCACAAAAACAATTCACACATCTCCTATTACTCATATCAGATTTCTTGATACATTTAAATTCATGGCAAGTCCATTGGTTAACTTGGTTCAAAATCTAAAAGAGTTTCCATGTCTTTCAGAGTATTTTTTAGATAAAGATTTTCTAACACAAAAGGGAATTTACCCCTATGACTATATGGACTCATTTGAGAGATTCAATGAAACACAACTTCCTTCAAAAGAAAATTTCTATAACAAATTAAACAACAGTAATATATCTGATAAAGATTATGTACACGCACAAAATGTTTGGGAAAAATATAACATCAGGAATCTTGGCGAGTATCACGATTTGTATCTCAAAACTGATGTGCTTTTATTGGCCGATGTATTTGAAGCCTTTAGATCTGTTTGTCGCACTGGATATGGATTGGATCCTGCTCACTACTACACAGCACCTGGATTGGCCTGGAGTGCGATGTTGAAAATGACAAAACAAGATTTGGATTTGATAACCGATGTTGATATGCTTTTGATGATTGAAAAGGCAAAAAGAGGTGGAATTTCACAAGTCTGCTCGAGTAGATACGCAAAAGCAAATAACAAATATCTTCCAAATTATGATCCAACGAAAGAGAGTTCTTACTTGATGTACTATGACGCAAACAACCTGTATGGCTGGGCAATGTCTCAGGCTCTTCCTTATGGAAAACTTAGATGGGTAAAGGAAAAAGACTACAAAAACGTTTTACAAGATGTATGTATCTCTACACAAAAAGAATTGGATGAAGAAAAAGTTGGTTATTATTTTGAAATTGATTTAAAATATCCAGAGGAACTCCATAACCTACACAAAGATCTCCCATTTGCTTGTGAGAAAGAAAGTCCAAAGAAAGAATGGTTGAGTGATTATCAACGATCGTTTGATATAGGTGAATCAACAGAAAAATTACTTACTACATTATATAACAAGAAAAATTATGTTCTACACCAAAGAAATTTGCGACAATATTTATCAAAAGGTCTAAGAGTAGAGAAGATCCATAGGGTTCTAAAGTTCAATCAAAGTCATTGGTTAAAGGGGTACATTGATTTTAATACACAAAGAAGAACAGAGTCAAAAACAGATTTTGAGAAAGACTTTTATAAATTGATGAATAATGCGGTCTTTGGTAAGAGTATGGAGAATGTGAGGAAAAGACAAAATATCAGATTATCAACATCTTGGGAACAAGCATCAAAATTAATTAATAGACCGAGTTTTACTCGAGCTGAGGTCTTTACTGAGAACTTTTGTGCGATCCATTTGATTAAAGAGAGTATTGAAATGAACAAACCTATTTATATTGGGACAACAATTCTTGATTTATCAAAGTCATTAATGTATGATTACTTTTATAATAACTTGAGGAAGAAATATCAAAATGATGTTAATCTACTTTATATGGATACAGATAGTTTTATTTTGAAAATTAATACCAACGATGTTTATTCAGACATGAAAAGAGACATTAATATCTATGACACGAGTAATTACAGTCCAGAGAGTGAGTTGTTCTCTTCTAAAAATAAAAAGGTGATTGGAAAGTTCAAGGATGAATTAGGAGGAAATGTCATGAGTGAATTTGTGGGATTGAGGTCTAAGGCTTATGCTTATAAATACATTGTGAATAACGTTGAAAAGACTGATAAGAAGTTAAAAGGTGTAAAGAAAAATGTTATTAAAGAAACAATAAACTTTAAGGATTATTATAACTGTTTAACAACAAAGAAAGAAGAGTTTAGAAAGATTAATGGAATAAGAAGTTATAAACATCAATTATATTCAGAAGAGATAAATAAGAAAGCATTGGGGGCTTTTGATGATAAGAGGTTTATTTTAGAAAATGGAATTGATAGTCTCCCTTATGGTTATATAAGTATATAAGTGATAAGATATATATATAAGTGATAAGATATACATAAGTGATAAGATATATATAAGTGATAAGTTAAAAAGGGGGGGGGGGGGGGTTGGGGATTTTAACGGGCTACCGCCGCCTTTTTTACTATTATATAAATGATAGAACCAAGTATCAACCAGACTAAAGAGTGGAGGTGTAATCAACCTTGGTATATAAATGGAAAACATAATGAATGTGAAAAATATCAAATAGGTATAATTGAAAAGGCAACTGGTAAAAAAATTCACAAAACAAATAAGAGAATTAATTTAAATACCGGTGAATTGGGTAAAAAAGATGGAAATATTTTTGAGTGGACGGAAAACTTTGATGGTTGTCAGGAAAATATATACTTTAATTTTAAAATGGTATGTGGCACTGGAGGCGCTCAAACAAGAACATTGAGGGAGGTTTACCATTTTATCTTAGCTCAGTTAAAATATCTTAATAAAGAACCAAACTCAAACATATTTTTTGTTAATATATTAGATGGTGAAGAGAGTGGCAAGAGAATTAAATTATTTCCCACGCATAAACAAATATTTGTCGGATCGATGTTTGAGTGGGTTATATTCACCAGATGATATTAAGAGTAAAAGGTTAAAAGGTCCATAAGGTCAGAAGGATCACAGGTGTTTAAGTGGTCTAATGAATAAGGATAACATGTCAAAAGGTTAGAAGGTTCGTAAAGAACAGGGTGAGAGAAATAGAGGTCTTTAGGGGCAATGAGGGAGGGAAAGAATTAATATGGAAGTGAATGGGTCAATGTTTGAGTGGGTCAAAGATTAATCTGCCAGATGATATGTAGAAGAAGGATGATAGGTCTATAAGAGAAAACAAATATTTGTAGTGTTTGAGTGGTCTAATGAACAACATTAAGGATAGGTACTACAGACAAAAGGTTCATAAAGATGAGGGTGGGAGAAATAGAGGTGTTTATGATTTTTGAAAAAGACAAGGGGGTAAATGACATTAGATAGGGATTTCCCATGTTAAACGGAGGTGTCCCAGAAGCAACATTATTACACTACTTATATATATATATATATATATATATTGTTACAGACGCGGTTGTGGATGTTATTTACCGAGCGGTTTGGTATGACCACGTCTGCACAAGTTACCCGATTATACCCGAACGTTGACTAATCGCGCTACGCTAGATCAATGAAGGAAAAGACACACGGCTGGGATTAAAATGACACGACACCAGGGATACGGTTCTCAAGACCCCCGGAGGAGGTTATATTCGTTCGGAAGGTTAGATTACAACTACAAGAGGGACAGCAAAGGAAGATAGGCACTTAGACACAATCTTATATTAACCCGACAGACCACAGATAAACAGGACAAAAACTGACTCACACGGGGATTGATGGCAAGGAAAGCGGGTATTCGATGGCCAGCACAAGGTGCACCTTGTGCTCAGGGACAGGATAGCGCGGCCCAAAAGATGCAGGAGGTCTCTCAGCGCTCGGAGGTGGCTCTCTTGTCTTCTCAAGCTCGGGGCGCATCTGACCTCACATCCGGTAAGTCGCTGCGTATATCCGGCGGGGAGTGACACGCCCTCGGCTCGTTAGCTCCGCCCCAGATGGAATCGGCTCGTTGCTTCTCATTGGGTGCATGCGGGGGGGTTACCGGCTCCGCCCTTGACGAGGGGCTGACAGGGAGCCCCTTCGTGGTAACCCCGTGGAGCGCATGGTCATGGCGGCTAACCGAGCTGGTGGGAGGACGCACACTCCCCCCGCGCGCCGTGGTTGTAGTTGTTGTTGTAGCTGTAGTTGTTGTTGTTGTTGTTGTTTGGGGAAGAAGATGGAAGGAGGTATGGGAAGGTCCTAAACTCACTACTGGTGCCATATAATCACATTCTGGTGCAACGAAGAGTCAGAATTAATGGAAAGGAGTCCTTAACTGACATAGACTAAGAATAACTAGCAAGATGTCCGAAAGTTGTCTACGTGAGATGCGGTGGACCTGGGCACGACATTTAATGGGGGAAAAAGGGGAAGGTCGGTTCTACAGAGTGTTGTTTACAGACAATGGGACTAGGGAATGGGGGATTGGGGATAGTTGGGGAGTATTGGGGAAATAGGGGAATATTTACAAGCGGATATGGAGGCCAAATTCCATATTCGCAACATTGCACCCTTCTCTACCCTCGGGGCGTCCCGACCCGATAAATTTTTACCTACTTTAGTGTGGCACGCAATGTAGTTCCCTCTACTATTAACTCTACCCTGAGTGCGACAGTTTTACAGATATTCACAAATGAGTAAATATGTCCCCCTGCGACGTTGCACCCTTCTCCTCACAGAAACACACCCACAGGATAACCGAATCCGGAAAGAATCCTCAAACTAAACATACAGCCGGTAGGGAGCATTATTTACACAAGACTACGCTGATATTTACACTACGATCCAGGACCTGTTTTTGGAGGAACACATGCAGATGTTATGCATAGAGAGAGCACGCATGCCAGCATCGATACACCAACCCACGAGTGCTCTGTGGCCTACGGCCTTTAATAATGTGCAGAGCACCCCTTCCAAGCATCAAGCACCACCCCATCACACAGTGAGCACCATCCGGTGCACCAATAAAGTGTTTATGAATCATTGTGTGGTGTCGCAGCCGGCCGATGTTCTGCCGCTGGTCTTGCCTTCGTGTGGTGCACTTGGCCTTCTTACTTCTTTCAAAAATAAAGAAAGGCGCCAACCGCGTCCATTTCTCTATTGTGGCCGTCAGGGGGCCAACTGTTAGTGGTTCACCTTGTATGGCATCGGTGCCACGTTGACCCATAGGTCCATCCACGGGTGGTGCTTGGCCGCATAAGAGCTGCGGTCCATTGTGGGTGGCCACCAAAATTGCGGTCCATATGGTGTATCGATCCAGGCAGCAAGCAGCGAAAGTGCAGGCCCACAACTGCGTAGCCAGCACCTCTCTCTCTCCTCTCTCTCTGCCCCAAAGCCAGATCCTCGGAGGTGGGAGACAAAGAAGCAGACAAATGAGTAAGGTGGCAAGGGCGCAAAAGTGCACGCAATACAAGGTGATGCACACTGGGGGCACATGGGAACCAGGTGAGACAGGTACGTTCCTATCGTACGCCCCCCCCCCCCACCAGGTAACCTACATGGCCCCTCCCTTACCCCTTACTGTATCCACAAAACACAACACTACCCATAAACATCTACTTTACAAATCAACAAACATCCCTACTGTCTTCCCCGTTCCTCCCATATACCAAATTCGTCTTCTCTCCCTCCTAACCAATCAAATTTGCTATTTCCAACTCTCATCAAAATTTGCCATCTCCAACTCAACATCAAAATTTGCCATCACCAATTCATCATCAGTCCCTCCTAAGGAGGGAGAGATGGAATCACCCCAATGTCTCATCCACGTCGTGATGCGTCTCACAAATCCACAGCAATCTCATTTCCTGCAATAAAACAAAGAAAACACAGGTGTGGAGTCATCATCATCACCACAGGTAAGTGGCTGCGTATGGTGCGACAGGTTCATCAATCCTAACTATTTCCTAAATGACTTTAACAACTTTACACTACCCGGGGTCTTTCTCCGGCCAAACCATTGGCCCTCTTACACTATGGGTTCTAAAAACCAATTCCCATTGGCCAGACTGTGGTGCTTTTCAATTTGGGGTCTCACTCCCCCGATTCATCTCCCGGTGCCCTCGCACAATTTCTGGGCTGTGGCGTGTACCTCTCCCAGTGGGTCTACCCACCTGCACACCTCCACCACTGCAGTTGCCTCCGAGCTTACCTGCTCCTCACCCTAACCTAACTACCTGGGGAAGGCCCTCTGGCACTCTCCCCACTCGGTGCCCTCTCTGGCACTGGGCTACCCGGGTCCGTCCTCCGGATCCTCGGGCCCCATCCACAACTCTACCGGCTCCCAGAGCCCACCTGCGGCCTCACCTGGCCGACATCCTCACAGTGGTGGAGTGCCCAACCAACTACACACACTAACAGGCTACACGCCCAGCCATTTCCACAACACTAATGCACCCATCCACAACACCATTCTGCAACCGCACCACAAATGCCAATATCCAACCACAATTTACCTATACCCTCTACCTAACACTTACACTACCCGCCCCGGGTACTCGTGAAAGGGGTCCACTCTTCCCCCATCCACACCTTCGCACCATGCACACCACTCCGTACCACTTACTCCAATGCTCTCCACACACCTGTACTTGCACACCTGTGCTCTCACACCTGGTGCCACCTGCACCCTTCTCTCCCCAAGCGCATTCGCGCTGATCCACAACACTCATTACTCACACACACGGCATCATCTCAGCTAACTACTCCCTTCTGAAACTTGCGCTTCCCAGTCGTCCCTTTAAACTATTGCGCTCCCTCGTCATTATCATCCATACTAATCTACCTGCGTCCCCACTACAGGTATCAGTCACTAACTAAACTTAACGTTACCTAAGGTCATCTTCGCTAGATCCCTACACACCATATCCTAACCCCCCCCGGGCTAGTTTTCACTGCCATACACCCCATAAGCTATTGCTCCTTTGCCCCCACACATGGGAAGGGTGGCAGGGATGCCATCCCACCACATCGGGGGTCTCTCACTACCAATTTTGCACATCAAATTTCAACAAATCAAAAATTTGCCAATCACTACCCATCATCTGCCAATCACTACTGCCAATCCCTTGCCAAAGCCCGGCTTCGTAAAGCCAAGCCATGAATGCGGGTTGTTTGGTGCCAGCGGCTGGATGCGTCCGGCATTCGGTGCAGGGACGGGGGCTTACCCGTGCCGAGATCCCACGCACCATCTCGGCACGGAGCCATCCAATGTCCCGCTCTCGACCTGCCGGCACGTCTCACCAAAAAGTGGTCGCCATGACGACCCTTTCTATCGGGCTGCCAGCTCCGCCTAGTGGAGCACGGACGCGGCCGTTCAAAGCGAGGCCCGGCACGCACCGAGGGCCCGCTTCGGCTAAAAGTCGACCTAACCTCTAACCTGGTTACCGTCGATGCTTCACCTGGACGCTTACACCCCGCAGCCCGTTCCTTGCTCACACATCCAGCCGTGCCCATGCTCCTCGTACCTTTCCTTACACACCCAGGTACCCTCATTCCACTCACAGCCCTGGTCACACACCTGACCACCGAACACTTTGGCACACATTCGTTGGTAGCACACCTTACCAACACACCTCTTCGCACCCCCTCCTCGGTCACCTCCTCTGTGACAATCACAGGTGTGCTCTCACTCGCACATCCTACCACGTGCCTCACTACCAACTCCAGCGTGCATTCCCACTCACGCTCTACCATTCCAGGTGTGCATCCTTCCATCCCAGGTGTACATCCTCGCTCACCTGTCACAACCAACTCACTCTCCTTGTCACTCTCACTACTCTCACCTCCATTCTTGACAGCGCACTCACCCTTACTCTTGACAGCGCACTCTTTCCTCATGCACCTGTCCGTCACACACCTTTCTCGCGCACACTCTTGCGTCACACCCTCTGTAACACTCACCACAGGTGGACACTCTTCCTTACTTCTGACAGCGCACTCTTTCCTCATGCACCTGTCCGTCACACACCTTTCTCGCGCACACTCTCCCGTTACACCCTCTGTAACACTCACCACACCACGCTTCCATGTGCTCCCTCGCACACGCGCTACGACCGACTCACTCTCGCCAGCACCCTCACTCCTTGGCACGCACTTTTTCCTCACACACCCCAGAGTCGGACTTTCTCGCACACCTCCTTTTTCGCACACCAGACCTGTCGCACACTTCACCAACGGCCTCTCACGAACACCCGGGTCCATCTCGACCCCCAAGCTTATCAAATCACCTGGCGCATCATACGCACGACCATATTGGTCACCACTTACACCGGGTCCTCTTCCTCTTCGCTTCTCCTCCATCACCTGCGAATCCCTCATCCGGTTAATGAGCACATCATCACGATCCGAACACAGACTTTGGACCAATTCTTTTACTTCCTCCTTTATCTCTTTCTTATCCTCTCTCCGTCGCTTCTTAATTTCGCTCACCCCTTCTTCCACTTCTTCTAATTTTTGCTTCATCTCCTTCATCTCTTCGTGCGCCCCTTTAAGTTCTTCCTCTAACTCCACTTAATTTTTTTCTATGTGCTCCCGCACCTCCCGCTCTTTAACCTCCATCACCTCTACCACCTTGTCCATTTTCCTCGTCAGGTCCTCATGTACCGTCTGACACTCTTTTTTAATTACCCCTACGTCCTTTTTCATCTCCTTCTGTGTCGATTTTAAACCCTCTATTACCGCTGTGTTCTTCTTTACCTGGTCCCCCAACTCCTTTTGTCCCACTGTCAGTTGTTCTACTCCCAGCGTCAACTCCTCTATACCACTTTGCAATTTTACAGTCCCCTTTCTCACCTCCTTCTCCATGCGCTCCTTACAGTGCCTCACCTCCTCGCGCACTCCTCCGACCTCCTCACTCACACCTCTTCTGATCTCCTCTCCCATCACTTGCATCTCCTGCCCAGATGCCACCCTCATCTGCTCCATTTCCTCCCTGTGAGCATCCAGTTTGGTTTCTACCCCCATTCTGACCCCCTCTATCTGCTGCCCCATTTGGTTAACTTCCCTTTCCGCTTGGTCCCTCATGTCCCTCAATTTGCCTTCCATGGTGTTTTCTAACCCCTCTAACCCATTTTTCACTCCCTCTATCTGATTCTCCTGGGCAGCCATTCTATTTTCTACCCCCTCTAACCCCTTTTGCATCCCTTCCATTTGATTCTCTTGAGCGGCCATTCTGTTTTCTACCCCCATTAACCCATTTCTCACCTCTTTTATCCCGTTGTCTAACCCCTCAAAATTTTTGTCTACCTTCTCACCAGTACCCCTCGCTTCGTCCCTCATTACCCCCATTTCGTTTCCCATTACCCCCAATTGCTCATTCTGAGCCTCCATCCGGTTCCCCATTACCCCCAATTGGTTTCCCAACCGCTCACTATCAGCCCTCATTCCCACCATTTGTTCCATAAGGGCCCTCATTTGCAGGAGGAAAAGGTTCGAATCCACCAGGGGCGCTGCCGCGGGCGTGGACGCCGTGGCCACCTCGTGCGTGACAACGCTATTTTGCGACCCTGCCGCCCTCACTGCTTCGCTCTCCTCGCGTCCCTCAATTTGGTCCTGGACCGACCCTGCCTCACTCTCCACTACCGGACCCCAGCTGTCTTGGTCTGCCATAGCGCGACTTTCAAAATTCGGGTTTTTATTTTCGTATAACAAATTCAAATTTCGCCGTTATAATTTTGCGCGGGAAACGCGCTCCGAATCGATTCTACTACAAATTTGGGCCTAATAAATTTAGTCCCGGGTCCGAATCCCACTCCTGACACCAATTGTTACAGACGCGGTTGTGGATGTTATTTACCGAGCGGTTTGGTATGACCACGTCTGCACAAGTTACCCGATTATACCCGAACGTTGACTAATCGCGCTACGCTAGATCAATGAAGGAAAAGACACACGGCTGGGATTAAAATGACACGACACCAGGGATACGGTTCTCAAGACCCCCGGAGGTGGTTATATTCGTTCGGAAGGTTAGATTACAACTACAAGAGGGACAGCAAAGGAAGATAGGCACTTAGACACAATCTTATATTAACCCGACAGACCACAGATAAACAGGACAAAAACTGACTCACACGGGGATTGATGGCAAGGAAAGCGGGTATTCGATGGCCAGCACAAGGTGCACCTTGTGCTCAGGGACAGGATAGCGCGGCCCAAAAGATGCAGGAGGTCTCTCAGCGCTCGGAGGTGGCTCTCTTGTCTTCTCAAGCTCGGGGCGCATCTGACCTCACATCCGGTAAGTCGCTGCGTATATCCGGCGGGGAGTGACACGCCCTCGGCTCGTTAGCTCCGCCCCAGATGGAATCGGCTCGTTGCTTCTCATTGGGTGCATGCGGGGGGGTTACCGGCTCCGCCCTTGACGAGGGGCTGACAGGGAGCCCCTTCGTGGTAACCCCGTGGAGCGCATGGTCATGGCGGCTAACCGAGCTGGTGGGAGGACGCACACTCCCCCCGCGCGCCGTGGTTGTAGTTGTTGTTGTAGCTGTAGTTGTTGTTGTTGTTGTTGTTTGGGGAAGAAGATGGAAGGAGGTATGGGAAGGTCCTAAACTCACTACTGGTGCCATATAATCACATTCTGGTGCAACGAAGAGTCAGAATTAATGTAAAGGAGTCCTTAACTGACATAGACTAAGAATAACTAGCAAGATGTCCGAAAGTTGTCTACGTGAGATGCGGTGGACCTGGGCACGACATTTAATGGGGGAAAAAGGGGGAGGTCGGTTCTACAGAGTGTTGTTTACAGACAATGGGACTAGGGAATGGGGGATTGGGGATAGTTGGGGAGTATTGGGGAAATAGGGGAATATTTACAAGCGGATATGGAGGCCAAATTCCATATTCTCAACAATATATATATATATATATATATATATATATATATATATATATATATATGTATATATATATATATATATATATATATATATATATATGTATATATATATATATATATATATATATATATATGTATGTATGTATATATATATATATATATATATATATATATATATATATATATATATATATATATATATATATATATATATATATATATATATATATACAGTCACGTGAAAAAGTAAGTACACCCCATGTAAAGTTTTGACTTTTTCAACATATTTCAACATACAGCTATTTGATCTTCATTTCAACAATATTGATAGATAAAAGTGATATAATACAACAAATATCATGAAACATTTACATTTTGTAGTCCATTGTATAATTTAAATAAACATACATGCAAATTTCGCATGTGGAAAAAGTAACTACACCCCTATATTTATCACTACTTAAAATACCTAAAATTAGAATCAGGTGCACCAGCTCAGGTGCAAATGATTAGAACATCGTTAGAGAGGATCTTGGAGGAACCTGTCTTATTTAAACCTCAGACATTTAGTTTGGTTTGCTCTTTGTTGTTGAAGTGTGCGGCGTCACCATGCCTAGATCAAAAGAGCTCTCTGAGGCCTTCAGAAAGAGGGTTATAGATGCCTACGAGTCTGGGAAGTGATTCAAAACGATCTCCAAACAATTTGAAATCAATCATTCGACTGTCCGGAAGATCATCTACAAGTGGAGAAGATTCGAAACAACTGCCAACTTGTTCAGGCCAGGACGCCCCAGCAAGTTCAGCCCGAGAGCAGACCGCAAGATGCTGAAAGAAGTCTCTAAGAACCCCAGAATGTCATCACGGGACCTACAGGTAGCTCTTGCTCCTGTTGATGTCAAAGTACACGAGTCTACCATAAGAAAGAGGCTGCACAAATTTGATCTACATGGGAGGTGTGCCATGAGGAAACCTTTGCTGTCCAGAAAGAACATCAGGGCAAGACTAAAGTTTGCCAATGAACACCTCGGCAAAGACCAGCATTTCTGGAACAATGTGTTCTGGACAGATGAGTCAAAGGTAGAGCTATTTGGCCACAGTACCAGAAGACATGTTTGGCGAAAAACCAAAGACAGCATTTGACCACAAGAACCTGATACCAACTGTAAAGCATGGTGGTGGAAATATTATGGTTTGGGGCAGCTTTGCTGCATCAGGGCCTGGGCAGCTCACGATCATCGAATCCACTATGAATTCTTCATTGTACCAGAGGGTGCTTGAGGATAATGTGAGGCCATCTGTCGGAAAGTTGAAGCTCAACCGAAGGTGGACCTTGCAACATGACAATGACCCTAAACATACCAGTAAATCCACCAAGGAATGGCTGAAAAGGAAGAAATGGAGGGTTCTGGAATGGCCAAGTCAAAGTCCGGATCTAAATCCCATCGAGATGTTGTGGGGGAATTTGAAACGATCTGTGCATGCAATTGCACAGATCTGGTGCTCTGGTAAGCTCTGGTGCCACCAACAATAAGCTCTGGTGTTGGGCTAGCGGCTAGGGTGCCGGCTTAGGATAACCTAGGATCCTGGGTTCGAATCCCGGTCGATCGCTGAATTAACGCCAGGGGGGTTGACTCAGCCTGTCATCCTTCCGAGGTCGGCTAATTGAGTACCAGTTCACTGGTAATTCCCTGTTTGTCGTTAAAGGCGGCAAAAAGGGTTGGCGTCAGGAAGGGCATCCGGCCGTAAAACATTGCTTCAAAAAGGGGACCAAAAAACAACAACTACCACGGTCCCCGAAAAGGCCAACCCCCGCTTTGCGGGAAAAAATGGCCTCTAAACGGTGTTTTTTTTTTTTTTTTTTTTTTTTGTGCATGCAATTGTGCATGCTGTGCAACAATTTTTTTGTTGAATAAATTATTGCAAAGTCAATTTTTCATTGTTTTTTGTTCAATTGGATCACCTTTATCTATACTGTTTAAATGAAGATCAAATGTTGATATATCCACATATGTTAAAAAGATTTAAAAAACATTTCATGGGGTGTACTTACTTTTTCCACATGCGAAATTTGCATTTATGTTTATTTAAATTACTAGGGCATGCCCGTACTATATATATATCTAAAATTATATCCCCCCCCTCTATTTACATGAAATGGTTTTGTCCATTCGCAAAGCCAAAGCGAACGGCTTGCGAGTACGGTGACAATCCCCCCCCCCCCTCTATTTACATGAAATGGTTTGGTCCATGAAATGGTTTGGTCATTATAGCTCGCTGCTCTCTGATTGGTTGAATCGTTTTTTGGACATAGCTCGCTAACTACTTGTCCGATTAATATGAAACCTTGAAAAGGCACATCCTCGGGTCCCCAGCAATATACCTGGCAAGTTTCAAGTATATCGGACCCGTGGTTGTCGAGAAACAGCGGTCACAGACAGACACACAGAGATTACTGGCATTATAGATAGATACAATGGACTACAAAATGTAAATGTTTCATGATATTTGTTATATTATATCACCTTTATCTTTCAATATTGTTGAAATGAAGATCAAATAGCTGTATGTTGAAAAAGTCAAAACTTTACATGGGGTGTACTTACTTTTTCACGTGACTGTATAGACACTATATATTGTTATGGGTGACGGGGTTGAGGACCAGAGTCCCAAACGTCACTCTTGACTAAGTGTGTTACAGGGTGACTCATGTCAGCGACCTTAGGTCCTATCTCCAACCTGCCGGGCTGAAGCCCACAAGCTGGCCGAGTGTTTTTTGGAAGCTTGGCTTAATGCAAGAAGTAGAGAGAGGCTCTGGAGTTTAGACTGCTACCCTGGTAGCTGAGGAGAGATTGCAACCCGATCCGAAAAATGTCAATCAAACAAAATGAAATACAATCAATTTACTTCAAATAATGCAAAACGATACACAAAACAAATGATATAAGTATGAGGATGGACTTAATTAATGAATAATGACAAACTGAATCAATTAACACAGGCCACATACATCCAATACGAAAGGCTGACACAATATCACACATACGGACCTTCTATCTAACCCAGGGAAAGGGAAGGGAAGCAAATTTAAAAAAAACAATATTCGCAGGGAATTCAAATACAATGGAATATGAGGATGGGAATGGAATGTGGTTCAGCCCTGTTTGAAGGGCAGGTTCATCATCGCTCGCCAGAGCAGGGCTTGCCAGGAACAAAGGTTCATCGACGCTTGCCAGAGCAGAGCTTTGTGGGAACAAACGTGGATGGACCAGTCATCACGCTCTGGAATTCCTTTCTCCTTTGATTATTTTCCTTTCGTCAACCTCCTTCATGCAACACAGCAAATCCCTCAGCTCAGGAAGTTCATTGAGGTCGACTCCTTCATATAGCGCACGCTGAGCTAGTTCACAGCATGAAGCATATTGCGTTTTCCACAGAGACCCAAGAAGCGCCTTTTCCCACAGAATATGCTCTTTTTCTTTTTGTCCAACTGCTTCATGCACACTGAATCCATCAGAAAGTTTGTATAGATAGAGTCCCTCACACCAACACGCTCAATGAAGCCGTTCACGCCACGAGCAAGGATCATTTTTTACCGCACCGCCTAGAGATGCTCTTCTTCTTCTTCCTGGTGCTTTTCCCGCACTTTCTTGCTTGAAAAAAAAAGGGTTGAATCCTTTCCAAAGCAGTTTTTGTGCACCACCAACAGTCAAAATCATATGGCATAAAGGGAGTGGATAAGGGGTAAACTTTAAGAAAAATAAATAAATAAATACAACAAGTCAGGAGACGACGATGGTTCATGAGCGAGCGGTATTCTTCGGTTCGATTTCGAAAATTCGGTCAGATTCCGACAACTTTAAAAATTTGACCTTTGTGACCTTGAAATGTCAAAACGAAGGTTACTGACCTTGAAATGAGATAGAAAATAATGTATAATCAGTTATGAGGTTAGTTAGCTACACAATACCGAAAATTCGGATCGATTCTGACAACTTTTAAAATTTGACCATTGTGACCTTCAAAGGTCAAAGGTCGAAGATTCTGAAATTTGTTGGAAAACTTGTATTTCATGATGTATGTGATAATATAAGATCATGTACGACATTTCACCCTATCAGGAAGCGAACAATATAATAAAACCATCAAAAATCGACTTTTCTAAATTTTGTGACCTTGGGGCGAAAATGAAAAATCGAGCTCCATGGGGCTAGACACATGACATTGGCCCAACCAAATATCGAAACCCCTGTCAGATTCCACCAAACCCCTCGGAGAAGATGTAGCTTGAAACCGATTACCCCCTAAAAAGACATCTTTTTCGGGCGTGGCTCCGCCCAAAATGGGTGCAATACGCCCACTCTAAGCAGGACACAACTGGATCATGATATCAACCTCCCACCCAAGTTTCATCAAGATCGGATGATATCATCGTGTAGACAGACAGACACACCCACAGACAGACACACACACATGACGAATATAGTGGTCACTTGAAGACTCGTGAACCAAAAAGGTCCTATTTGGGATCCACAGCTGAACTGGCATTTCTTATGCAATACACCCTGAAATACATGAATCATCCATGCATGCTTTGTAAACTATTGACATTCCCACAAACGTAACAATATATACAGTCACGTGAAAAGGTAAGTACACCCCATGTAAAGTTTTGACTTTTTCAACATATTTCAACATACAGCTATTTGATCTTCATTTCAACAATATTGATAGACAAAGGTGATATAATTTAACAAATATCATGAAACATTTACATTTTGTAGTCCATTGTATAATTTAAATAAACATAAATGCAAATTTCGCATGTGGAAAAAGTAAGTACACCCTTGGCTCTAATAGGTGGTATTGCCCCCTTTGGCAGAAACAACCTCAAGTCAGCGTTTCTTATAACTGTCTACCAGTCTCTGACATCGACTGGGAGAAATTTTTGCCCACTCCTCCATGCAGAATTCTTTCAGCTGTGCGATGTTTGAGGGGTTTCTTGCATGCACAGCTCATTTCAAATCCCTCCACAACATCTCGATGGGATTTAGATCCGGGCTTTGACTTGGCCATTCCAGAACCATTTCTTTCTTTTCAGCCATTCCTTGGTGGATCTACTGGTATGTTTAGGGTCATTGTCATGTTGCAAGATCCACCTTCGGTTGAGCTTCAACTTCCTGACAGATGGCCTCACATTATCCTCAAGCACCCTCTGGTACAATGAAGAATTCATCGTGGATTATATGACGGTGAGCTGCCCAGGCCCTGATGCAGCAAAGCTGCCCCAAACCATAATATTTCCACCACCATGCTTTACAGTTGGTATCATGTTCTTGTGGTCAAATGCTGTCTTTGGTTTTCGCCAAACATGTCTTCTGGTATTGTGGCCAAATAGCTCTACCTTTGACTCATCTGGCCAGAACATTGTTCCAGAAGTGCTGGTCTTTGCCTAGGTGTTCATTGGCAAACTTTAGTCTTGCCCTGATGTTCTTTCTGGACAGCAAAGGTTTCCTCCTGGCACACCTCCCATGTAGATCAAATTTGTGCAGCCTCTTTCTAATGGTAGACTCGTGCACTTTGACATCAACAGTGGCAAGAGCTACCTGTACGTCCCGTGATGACATTCTGGGGGTTCTTAGAGACTACTTTCAGCATCTTGCGGTTTGCTCTCGGGCTGAACTTGCTGGGGCGGCCTGGCCTGAACAAGTTGGCAGTTGTCTGGAATCTTCTCCACTTATCGATGATCTTCCGGACAGTCGAATGATTGATTTCAAATTGTTTGGAGATCTTTTTAAATCCCTTCCCAGACTCGTAGGCATCTATAACCTTCTTTATGAAGGCCTCAGAGAGCTCTTTTGAACTAGGCATGGTGACGCCGCACACTTCAACAACAAAGAGCAAACCAAACTAAATGTCTGAGGTTTAAATAAGACAGGTTCCTCCAAGACCCTCTCTAACGATGTTCTGATCATTTGCACCTGAGCTGGTGCACCTGATTCTAATTTTAGGTATTTGAAGTAGTGATAAATGTAGGGGTGTACTTACTTTTTCCACATGCGAAATTTGCATTTATGTTTATTTAAATTATACAATGGACTACAAAATGTAAATGTTTCATGATATTTGTTATATTATATCACCTTTATCTCTCAATATTGTTGAAATGAAGATCAAATAGCTGTATGTTGAAATATGTTGAAAAAGTCAAAACTTTACATAGGGTGTGTTGTGAAAATCAATCAAGTCCACAACTTTGTCCCATAGGTAGGTTTAATAACAATCAGATCTCTGGCATCATCCTGTAGAATACAATCATGCAATATATATCAGGATCGTGGCATCATATAGGAAGGATCGATAATATTAGTCAATGCAAGCAAGCCTAAAATGTCTGCATGTACGTACCATCCGAGTCTACATTTCAAAGAGTAAATGTCGCAGGAGTGGCCCGGAGTCGCGGACGTCCGAGGTCTTATAGACGCCTCTCAGTGGTTTAAGTGAGCATCACACCTGGGTTCAACTTTGATACATTTTCACTACATTCTCCCCATCGTTAGAACTACACTGCCGCTAGGCAGGAAGCAAGCATGCATCAGCATTAATTGATTAGTGTTGTCAGTCCATGTCAGTCGGTCCATCCGTAGCGGTCAGGGCGGCGAATTGCCCTGCCAGCATGGGTCCGGAAACTACCGGGTATGACATCCCCAAGCCCGGAGTCCCCTGCATCAGAGTAGCCCCTGGAGGCAGGCGTCGGAGGTGGCACCACAGTGCCTTCAGGCAAGGGTGTCTCTGGCGACGGGAGGGACGGCAGATGCTCCATAGGCGGAGCATCGGGAGAGTCCATAGACTCGTAAATCGGTTCGTCGATGACCCCACATGGGGCGAGATGGCGTACGGAGACTATGGACTCACGTCCATCTGCCGTCATTACGCGAGCATGCTCGGGATTAGCCTGGAGTACCTGCACCTTATCTACCAAGGGATCGTACTTGCTCGTGCGAACCGCACGTTTGAGGTAGGCTGGCCCCGGCTCAGCGAGCCAACTAGGTAAAGATCGGATACTACCCGAGCTTCTTGGGTGGTGGAACAACCATTCGTGAGGAGTCTGGTTGGTGGCTGTACATAGTAGAGCCCTGATCGAGTTCAGCGCCGCAGGTAGTGACCAAGCCCATTTATCTAGGCCCCGGCCGAGGGTCCTGAGGCTTATCATGACGGCCCTCCATATAATCCCATTGAAGCGTTCGACCTGCCCATTCGCCTGTGGTCTGTACGGGGTGGTATAGCTAGAAGTGACATTATTCTGGAGCAAGAAGCTCCTCACTTCCTGGGACAGGAACACCGCACCCCGATCTGTATGCACGTAGGCCGGATACCCAAACATAGAAAACAAGTTCTGCAGGCACCGTATGACTGTGGCGGCCGTCATATCTGCGCATGTGAAAGCAAAAGGGAATCGCGAGTACTCATCAACGATAGTGAGCAGATAACGAGAGTTACTCGACACCGGCAGCGGCCCTTTGAAATCCATCGCCAACCTCTCCCACGGTCTAGTAGCCCTGACCAGCGTTCCCATGGGAGGGTTGTAAAAACGCGGTTTGAGTTCCGCACATACAGCGCAGTCGTGACAGGCCCGGCGGACATCCTCAACCGAGTACGGCAGGTTACCACGACGCACAAAATGAGCGAAACGCGTCACCCCAGGATGACACATAGTGTCGTGCAAAGCGCACAGACCCTCCAAAGATATGAGACCCGCACAAGTAGCCGGCCTCGATAAGGCGTCGGCGACCAGGTTTTCCCTCCCCGGGCGATATTTGATGGTGTAGCAGAAGTCGGCGAGTTCGATACGCCAGTGAGTGATTTTCTCATTCTTAATGCGTTGAGCATGTAAGGTGTCATACATAAACGCAACGCTCTGTTGGTCCGTGATGATTTGGAAGCATCGTCCGAGCAAGTACAGACGCCAATGCCGAATCGACTCGACGATTGTGTACGCTTCCTTTTCGACAGACGAATGCCTCCGCTCAGTGGAGGGGAGAGTCCACGAAAAGAAAGCCACAGGGCGCCCCCCCCCCGGGAGAGAGTCGCCGCTATCGCATGATCCGAGGCATCACTTTCCAAGACGAAAGATTTGCGCTTGTCGATCGTTGCCACAGCGGCGCCAGCGATGTCGGACTTCAGGCCCCGAAAAGCAGCCATGGCGGCAGGGCTCATGGGGAATGCTTCGCAGGCCACAAGTGGGCGGAGTTTCACGGAGAAATTTTGCACCCACTTAGAATAATGGGCGAACAGCCCGAGAGCACGCTTCAACGAAGCTCGATCACAGGGCGGGGCCATATCGAGCAAGGGTCGCAGACGCTCCTTATCTGGAGCAACAGAGCCATGGGTCACGGTGTACCCCAGAAGATCTATCGTGCGCATGGAGTAACGACACTTAGCCTCCTTCATGGTTAGGCGATACCTCTGCGCGACCTCGAGGAAGCGCTTCAGATTAGCATCATGATGCCCCTGGTCATGCCCGCAAACCGTAAGATTGGCCAGATATACAAAAACATCTGTCAAGTTGTCCTTAGCAATGAGGTCGTCCATAGCCCTCTGAAAACAGGCGACCCCGTTCGTCACCCCAAAAGGTAGTCGGGTGAACTGGTATAACCTTTGACCCGATTCAAAGGCGGTATAGATGCGATCGGCCCCGGAGATGGGGATCTGATGATACGCACTATGCAGATCGAGAGTGCTATAGACCGAGTACTGGGCCATTTGTCGAACCAGTGCGCCCATCCCTGGTAGAGGGTAGGCATCCAGCTGTGTAAATCGATTAATCGTCTGCGAATAGTCGATTACCATGCGTTTGCGATGCGCTTCACTTCGCACCACTAAGACATGGGCCCGCCACGGCGACCGGCTAGGTTCTATGATACCTTCCTTTAAGAGCTGGGCCGTTTCCTCCGCAATGAATTGCGCATCTGCTCGTGAGTAGCGCCGTGATTTTACCGCTACAGGTGTGCAGTCCGTGGTCATGTTGGGGAACAGCGAAAGAGGCTCAATTTCCATCCTTGCGAGAGCACACACAGCAAGCGTATCAGTCCCACCAAATTCCATTTCCAAACGTCCATGTCGCTTAAGAAAATCATGTCCTAACAAAATATCAGCACATAATGCAGCACATAATGCACATAATGCAGTTTGGATGAGTGGATATAAGTTGGTCCATGTCAGACAGCGAGATGTAAATGGAGTCATCACTGTTTGGTGGACGGTACAACACACGTATGACCAAAAGGTGGGAGCGAAGGGGAAGCCATAGCCACAGGTATTCCTGGGGGTGAGGTGGAGAGAGGGCAGTGCAGGGCTAGTGAGGAAGAGAGTTCTTTAAATAAAGATAGCAACCCCACCTCCAGGACGAGGCTCAGGTTTATCATACTGGAGGAGGGAGTAACCTGGGAGAGATACCAAGGAATCAGAGACATCATGAAGGAGGAAAGTTTCTGTTAAGCAGATCACGTCTGGATTGTCAGAAGCAACCTGTATGGAGAGACCAGTCAAGTTTGAGCGAAGGCCCCGGATGTTTGAGGTCCATACCGTTAATGAAGAGGAAGGGGGAGCATCAGATACAGAACAGGGTGGGGGGGGGGGGAGGGGTAGGGTAAGATGTGGAAGAGGAAGTGGTAGGGAGAGCCGTTGAAGGTGTGTCAGAGATTTCAGAATAGCTTGGAGAAAGGGAAGAATGGGGCGGACAAAAGGTTTGATGGTGATTGGGTGAGGCACAGTGAGGTGTTATTTGAGGAGGGGGGAAGAGCGAGGAAGAAGGTTGGGGGAGATGAAGGTGAAAGTTGGAGAGGGGAAGAAGCGGGGAGGATGCTTTGAGGAGGAGGGGTGAGAGGACAGTATAGGAGGGGAGGAGCGAGGGAGAGTCTTGGAGGGGAGGGGTGTGGGGGGAGTTTAGGAGGGAAGGGGCAAGGGGGGAGATTTGAAAGGGATGGGTGATGGGGAAGATTTGGAGGGGAGGGGCAAGGGGGAAGATTTGAAAGATGGGTGATGGGGAAGATTTGGAGGTGAGGGGCAAGGGGGTAGATTTGGAGGGGAGGGGTGATGGGGAAGTTTTGGAGGGGAGGGGTGATGGGGAAGATTTGGAGGGGAGGGGTGAGATTGGATTTTAGAAAGTGTACGATTAATGGGAAACGAACATTTATTGCAAAATGAGTTTCTTGTGACCTTCGAGTCAAAAATACGTTTGAGGACGCTGAAGGAGGGGTGGAGTGCAGGAGAGTTTCGGAAATGTAGAAAGGAGGAACTGTAAGAGATGGAATTTATTTTTTGGAATGAATAGATTTGATGAGCAAGTCGAAAGCATCCTTTATAGAAGAAGAAGAAAAAGGTGTTATAATATACGACAGAATACAGTTCTTCAGGGGAAAGTTTAAACATTTTTAAATTGAGCAGTGAAAACTTTCTGGGGAAAATGGAAATGGGGGTGAAACACGTGATCGAAGAACGAACGAACAAATAAGAACAACGAATAAGAACAACGAATAAGAACAGAGAAGGAAATGTTTTTTTTGGTTTTTTTTTTTGAGTTGAGATTTTAAACAAGGAAGTATGGGGTGAAAGACTGGGACAAAAACAGAGAACAAAAGTAATTGCAGCACAATCGACGGACCGGTGAGAGAAAATGCTGAACATGGCTGTTGATGGCTGAACATGGCTATTAATGGCTGTTTTTGGCTGAACATGGCTATTAATGGCTGAAAATGTTACTTGCTTAACATGGCTATTCATGGCTGTTAATGGCTGAACATGGCTGTTAATGGCTGAACATTGCTGTTGATGGCTGAACATGGCTATTAATGGCTGTTATTGGCTGAACATGGCTATTAATGGCTGAAAATGTTATTTGCTGAACATGGCTATTAATGGCTGAAAATGTTATTGGCTGTATATGGCTATTAATGGCTGTTATTGGGTGAACATGGCTGTTAATGGCTGAACACGGCTGTTAATGGCTGAACATGGCTGTTAATGGCTGAACATGGCTGTTAATGGCTGAACATGGCTGTTAATGGCTGAACACGGCTGTTAATGGCTGAAAATGTTATTGGCTGAACATGGCTGAAAATGTTATTGGCTGAAAATGGCTGTTAATGGCTGAACATTGCTGTTGATGGCTGAACATGGCTATTAATGGCTGTTATTGGCTGAACATGGCTGTTAATGGCTGAAAATGTTACTTGCTGAACATGGCTATTAATGGCTGTTATTGGCTGAACATGGCTATTAATGGCTGAAAATGTTATTTGCTGAACATGGCTATTAATGGCTGTTATTGGCTGAACATGGCTATTAATGGCTGAAAATGTTATTTGCTGAACATGGCTATTAATGGCTGTTATTGGCTGAACATGGCTGTTAATGGCTGTTATTGGCTGAACATGGCTGTTAATGGCTGTTATTTGCTGAACATGGCTATTAATGGCTGAAAATGTTATTTGCTGAACATGGCTATTAATGGCTGAAAATGTTATTGGCTGAACATGGCTGAAAATGTTATTGGCTGAAAATGGCTGTTAATGGCTGAACATTGCTGTTGATGGCTGAACATGGCTATTAATGGCTGTTATTGGCTGAACATGGCTATTAATGGCTGAAAATGTTATTTGCTGAACATGGCTATTAATGGCTGTTATTTGCTGAACATGGCTATTAATGGCTGAAAATGTTATTTGCTGAACATAGCTATTAATGGCTGTTATTTGCTGAACATGGCTATTAATGGCTGAAAATATTATTTGCTGAACATGGCTATTAATGGCTGTTATTTGCTGAACATGGCTATTAATGGCTGTTATTTGCTGAACATGGCTATGAATGGCTGTTATTTGCTGAACGTGGCTATTAATGGCTGAAAATGTTATTTGCTGAACATGGCTATTAATGGCTGTTATTTGCTGAACATGGCTATTAATGGCTGTTATTTGCTGAACATGGCTATGAATAGCTGTTATTTGCTGAACGTGGCTATTAATGGCTGAAAATGTTGTTATTTGCTGAACATGGCTATTAATGGCTGTTATTTGCTGAACATGGCTGTTAATGTCTGAAAATGTTATTGTCTGTACATGGCTGTTAATGGCTGGTATTGGCTGAACATGGCTGTTAATGGCTGTTATTGGCTGAACATGGTTATTAATGGCTGTTATTGGCTGAACATGGCTGATAATGGATGAACATGGCTGAAAATGTTATTGGCTGAACATGGCTGTTATTGGCTGAACATGGCTATTAATGGCTGTTATTGGCTAAACACGGCTATTAATGGCTGAAAATGTTGTTATTGGATGAACATGGCTGTTAATGGCTGAAAATGTTGTTATTGGCTGAACATGGCTGATAATGTTGTTATTGGCTGAACATGGCTGAAAATGTTGTTATTGGCTGAACATGGCTATTAATGAATGAAAATGTTGTCATTGGCTGAACATGGCTATTAATGGCTGTTATTGGCTGAACATGGCTATTAATGGCTGTTATTGGCTGAACATGGCTATTAATGGCTGTTATTGGCTAAACACGGCTATTAATGGCTGTCATTGGCTGAACATGGCTATTAATGGCTGTTATTGGCTGAACATGGCTATTAATGGCTGTTATTGGCTGAACATGGCTATTAATGGCTGTTATTGGCTGAACATGGCTATTAATGGCTGTTATTGGCTGAACATGGCTATTAATGGCTGTTATTGGCTGAACATGGCTATTAATGGCTGTTATTGGCTGAACATGGCTATTAATGGCTGTTATTGGCTGAACATGGCTATTAATGGCTGTTATTGGCTGAACATGGCTATTAATGGCTGTTATTGGCTGAACATGGCTATTAATGGCTGTTATTGGCTGAACATGGCTATTAATGGCTGTTATTGGCTGAACATGGCTATTAATGGCTGTTATTGGCTGAACATGGCTATTAATGGCTGTTATTGGCTGAACATGGCTGTTAATGGCTGTCATTGGCTGAACATGGCTATTAATGGCTGTTATTGGCTGAACATGGCTATTAATGGCCGTTATTGGCTAAACACAGCTATTAATGGCCGTTATTGGCTGAACATGGCTATTAATGGCTGTCATTGGCTGAACATGGCTATTAATGGCTGTTATTGGCTGAACATGGCTATTAATGGCTGTTATTGGCTAAACACAGCTATTAATGGCTGAAAATGTTATTGGCTAAACATGGCTGTTATTGGCTGAACATGGCTATTAATGGCTGTTATTGGCTGAACATGGCTATTAATGGCTGTTATTGGCTGAACATGGCTATTAATGGCTGTTATTGGCTAAACACAGCTATTAATGGCTGAAAATGTTATTGGCTGAACATGGCTGTTATTGGCTGAACATGGCTATTAATGGCTGTTATTGGCTGAACATGGCTATTAATGGCTGTTATTGGCTGAAAATGGCTATTAATGGCTGTTATTGGCTGAACATGGCTGTCATTGGCTGAACATGGCTATTAATGGCTGTTATTGGCTGAACATGGCTATTAATGGCCGTTATTGGCTAAACACAGCTATTAATGGCTGTCATTGGCTGAACATGGCTATTAATGGCTGTTATTGGCTGAACATGGCTATTAATGGCTGTTATTGGCTAAACACAGCTATTAATGGCTGAAAATGTTATTGACTGAACATGGCTGTTATTGGCTGAACATGGCTGTTATTGGCTGAGCATGGCTATTAATGGCTGTTATTGGCTAAACACAGCTATTAATGGCTGTTATTGGCTGAACATGGCTATTAATGGCTGTTATTGGCTGAACATGGCTATTAATGGCTGTTATTGGCTGAACATGGCTATTAATGGCTGTTATTGGCTGAACATGGCTATTAATGGCTGTTATTGGCTGAACATGGCTATTAATGGCTGTTATTGGCTGAACATGGCTATTAATGGCTGTTATTGGCTGAACATGGCTATTAATGGCTGTTATTGGCTGAACATGGCTATTAATAGCTGCTATTGGCTGAACATGGCTATTAATGGCTGTTATTGGCTGAACATGGCTATTAATGGCTGTTATTGGCTGAACATGGCTATTAATGGCTGTTATTGGCTGAACATGGCTATTAATGGCTGTCATTGGCTGAACATGGCTATTAATGGCTGTTATTGGCTGAACATGGCTATTAATGGCTGTTATTGGCTAAACACAGCTATTAATGGCTGAAAATGTTATTGGCTGAACATGGCTATTAATGGCTGTTATTGGCTGAACATGGCTGTTATTGGCTAAACACGGCTATTAATGGCTGTTATTGGCTGAACATGGCTATTAATGGCTGTTATTGGCTGAACATGGCTATTAATGGCTGTTATTGGCTGAACATGGCTATTAATGGCTGTTATTGGCTAAACACGGCTATTAATGGCTGTTATTGGCTGAACATGGCTATTAATGGCTGTCATTGGCTGAACATGGCTATTAATGGCTGTTATTGGCTGAACATGGCTATTAATGGCTGTTATTGGCTAAACACGGCTATTAATGGCTGTTATTGGCTGAACATGGCTATTAATGGCTGTTATTGGCTGAACATGGCTATTAATGGCTGTTATTGGCTGAACATGGCTATTAATGGCTGTTATTGGCTGAACATGGCTATTAATGGCTGTTATTGGCTGAACATGGCTATTAATGGCTGTTATTGGCTGAACATGGCTATTAATGGGTGTTATTGGCTAAACATGGCTATTAATGGCTGAAAATGTTGTTATTGGATGAACATGGCTGTTAATGGCTGAAAATATTGTTATTGGCTGAACATGGCTGATAATGGCTGAGCATGGCTGTTATTGGCTGAATATGGCTGAATATGGCTGTTAATAGTCTGATTTTTTTTTTCTTCTTTTAAGATTCTATTCCTTTTTCTATGAATTTACCTTTTTAAAGCTTTTAAATTCCCTTAAACATTATAAACAATCCTAAAAGGTTTCAAAAGTTATTTTTATATTTTTATATATTTTATATGCCATTATATAAAACCCCAAAAGGACGGAAAATTGTTGCTCTGATCCAGCAATTCTTGTTCAATTTATGATTCTTTACATCCTGCTGAAGTACTGGATCAGAAGTTTTATTTTAGGATCTTCATCATACCTAGTTTGGTTACTTATTTCATGGATCATTAGTTATCTTAGTATTTGTTATAGTGCATTTTATGGCTGCTGGTGCACTGATAGTTCTTGTAGGATTCTGTAAAAACGAAGCTTTGTAGTCTAAGTGAGGCCTTTGTCTATTAATTTGTTTCCTTAAAAGATGAAGATGATCGACTGACTATTATGTTCAATGCTATTTTCCTTCACGCTGCTAAGATTACATCAGCTATACCAGCTTTATACTTCATCATTGCATTCTTCTCCATCAGCTGCTTTAGATCTTCAATATTTACCTCCATGATTGGCCGGGACATACTTGTTGGCCAAGGCGCGGAGAAGGCCACATGGTCGAAGCGTTCTGCAATGAGGATCTCCTTAAGTGCTGAAATTGCGGTAGCCACACAGTGCTGCATTTAAAGGTTACTCTGAAAAACGCCAATGCTAAGCAAGGTCAAGTATACAAGGGTTTCATTGAGTCTGAGTTTTGCAGACATGGTCAAAATGCCATGTGTAGAGGTTGGGCAGCCTTAGGTTTCAGGCATCGTTTCACTTTCTCCACAAACTTTGTTTATGGATGTCTCTTACAAAATATGTCTCAATAACACCGCACTTATGCCAACTTTGGTCACGTCTTTCTCCATTAATTTAAGATTTTTACAAGGATCACTACTGACTGCTGTTCTCGTGCGATAACCTGATGCAAATGACATCAAAGGTGGTCTTTTGATACCCAGGTAGAAATGACACAGTGAAGACTCTTGCACCTAATCACAACAGGTGTGTAAAATCACAAAGTAATTAATTTGAGCCATTATTACCAGTGACCTTACGCTCACACCTACTCCAGGTGGTGTGAACTATAGAGATAGCCCAAGCAGGGAATTGGGCTTTGGGCTAGGGCGCTACCACACAATGGCCTGCTCTTTTCCAAAGGATCCAATGTGATCTTTAGCATTAACAACCTGAATGCAAACGAGATAGTGGGGTTTATGCCCCAAACTGAAGGACTCGTCAGCATATAAAACCTGACAACCAAAACGATATAATGAAGCACAAATTGAATTACAAGGCGAGTTCATTGGATGACGGTGATACAGACGATTAGTCTGATTAATGTGACGGACTAGTTCGAGCTTCCATTGGGCTTGCTTCATGGCAGTTTCAAATTCGCCTCCATGTTGTGCTTCAAACAGGGTTTCACTGCATAGTGAAGTACAGTAGGCTGTTGTTAGGCCACGCCATTAGGCCAGTTGTCAAATCTGCAAACATGGTGGACAAAAAATGACTCATAGTGTCCTTTGTTAGCATAGACCTCTCGAAATGTTCACAAAATGGTCGGTGCATGGCTGCTTACAATTTCTGGTCGGTTCTCGTATCATAATGAAGCGTAGATCTTAAACAGCACGAGTTATACTACGATGATTAACATGAACAGTTTTACCATGCCATTGATTTTTATGCACATTTTTCAAGTCAGCATAACAAAATCACCAGGAGAATGAAACATGTGCTAATTTTCTTTGGCCTCATGTCTACCAGTGTCACGATGCCAGACTGAGCGGAACCAGGCCCAAAAGCGGGTCCGTAAGCCGCAAGATGGCGTCTTCGTCCCAGATTGTAACCAAGATGGTACCTACAAGGAGGTACGGTTTCTGATTAACAAAGTGAGTAACCTGAAGAGTAGAATAGAGATGGTTTGCTGTTTGTGATTTTATTTTTGTATATAAAGTCGAGGCTCATGGAGGAGCTAGAAGAAAGAGCAGATCAGGACGTAACATATCAAAAGGAACAGCAGAAAGAGATGGGAAACACACCAACAGTGGGGTTGAGGGAGAAGAAGAAGAACCACCTTTAGAAGCCATTGACTTGGACAAATAAGGTATGTGGTAAAGAATGAGGAGTAAGGGAGGATGCATGGGGTAGAAAAGATGGACACAGAAACAAACTCAGGAAGGAAAAAAATAAACCAGTAATTTGTAAATAAGGACTTGGGGAGGGTTAACTGGCGTAGAAAAGATTCAGGTTTTGGAGGGGCGATGATCTAAGATGGTGGTTAACAGCAGTGTTGAAGATCTCGGGGAAAGAGTGAGATTGAAGAGACTCTGGAAATTGGTTCCACAGGTGGGAAAAGGAGGAATGGATAAGTGGAGGTGAGCAGTGTTCTGGAATTTGGTCGTTTCACCAGAAGGGGGGGGTTTTGATGGACCACGTGACCCTGCAGTAACCTGGGGAAACGTAAAGAGCAGAATCACAGAAGCAGAGCATGGACAAAGCAGAAGGTGCAAAAGCAGAATGAAACAGAAAACCAAATACTGCATTGGAGTTATCAGAAGGTACAAAAAAAAAAGGGTAAAGAGCAAAGATAGAGTCATCAGGAGGAACCTGGATAGGATTCGGGTTTGTCGCTACTTCACTACCGCCGAACCCATCCAAGCGCAGCCAAGTGGCCCTTCCAGAAAAAAAAGTCTCCAAGAATTCACTTCTCTGAAGACAGATAGATAAAGAAAGAGAAATAAAGAAGAAGCAACAATTCGAATGAATAAAGAGAAATATGAAAAAGTAGCAAGAAAAGTAGAAAGGAGGCGGAAGAAGACGGACACCAGCATCGACATGTCTGCATCGTGTATTGATAGGCCCATAGACTCAGCTTCATTGCGGGAGATTCCAATAATCTTGAAGGCCTTGGATTCCACGGCATCAAGTTGAGCAAAGTGTGAGGCAGGGGTGCCAGGCCAGAGGGGAGAGCTGTTAAGGACGTAGATGGTAGGGTTTGCCAGATGGTTTGTTCGGAGAGAGATAGTGAGATTTGTCTGGACTGAAAGACACATTTCAAGAGTTTCACCAGATTATGATTCTATCAAGGTTGTTGATGCGTGATTATGAGAATAAAAATTAATAACCATCGTTTGCAGCAAACAATGACGACACCAGCTTGACTCTTGAAAGCTGGCACAGCTGACATTCTGATGAGCAAAAACATCAATGTGTGTGTGTCAGG
The DNA here is from genome assembly GCF_964187855.1 of Myxine glutinosa. Classification (NCBI taxonomy): domain Eukaryota; kingdom Metazoa; phylum Chordata; class Myxini; order Myxiniformes; family Myxinidae; genus Myxine; species Myxine glutinosa. The sequence continues at coordinate 186,870,171 of NC_136266.1, forward strand.
AATTACGTATTTACTTGGGTCTGTTTCAGGCAGTGTATGGTACAGTGCAATATTGATGAATGTATATCTGAATCGACACATAATTAATTGTTTAAATAAATAAATATTTGTTTTTTTGTATATTACTGTGTAATGTTTGTTATATAATATGTTATAACTGAAAGAACAATAGAAAGAAACAGATAAACATGTTAAATTGGATGCGTGATATCTCATTGAAAAATAAATGGCAGAGTGAAGATTTGTTGGACCAGGTTTACGTTGACCAAACTTGAATTTGAAACATAAATAACTGAATTTATGAAATTTAGCATTCATCATTCAAAACAGATTTAATAAACAGCTTTACATGATTTTTTTTATTTTTTATTTTTTGAATACAAGATCGAGGCTCGTGAAAGAGCTAACATTAATCACACAAAAAGCAAACCGACACACAAAACACAAAAAACAAGGGGAGCGGCAGACAAGATGTGAAGAGAGTGGGAATGACACAAACACAACATTTGAGAGCAGGGACATCGGGAGGACTTGGGGGGAGGTGGGAGAGGTATAAAACATATGAACACTGCAAGGACTCTGGGGTGAATTACCGGGGGTAGAAAAGATCTACATGTGGTGGATGGTCGGATTGTATCAATCCGATCAAAGCAGGGTTGTATCAATCCGATCAAAACAGGGTTGTATCAATCCGATCCAAACAGGGTTGTATCAATCCGATCAAAGCAGAGTTGTATCAATCCGATCAAAGCAGGGTTGTATCAATCCGATCACAGCAGGGTTGTATCAATCCGATCAAAGCACGGTTGTATCAATCCGATCACAGCAGGGTTGTATCAATCCGATCCAAACAGGGTTGTGTCAATCCGATCAAAGCTGGGTTGTATCAATCCGATCAAAACAGGGTTGTATCAATCCGATCAAAACAGGGTTGTATCAATCCGATCAAAGCACGGTTGTGTCAATCCAATCAAAGCACGGTTGTATCAATCCGATCAAAACAGGGTTGTATCAATCCGATCAAAGCAGAGTTGTATCAATCCGATCACAGCAGGGTTGTATCAATCCAATCAAAGCATGGTTGTGTCGATCCGATCAAAGCAGAGAGATAAGACAGAATGAGCCTGGTTTTGGCTTAACGCTTAACCTATGGTTAGGTGTGGACAAATTCAACATAACGGCAGCACATATTTCTGTTACAGGTTCAATGCCATAGTTATACGACGTACTGTTGGTGCGTCAGGCCAGATGGGAGACCGATCAGTGGTACATCTGTCAAAAACAAGCGTCCCAAGTGTACAGGTATGACTGTGTAGTCTTAAACTTCGTTATTATAGTTGTCCTTTGATCATACGACAATTTACGAGGTTCGTTATTAAAGTTTAACAAACAATAAAATAAGATACAGTACTCACAGTAGGGCAAGCGATGTCAATGTTTGATATTTTCAATATACAAGTACCGTGTATATGACGACTTCAGCACATATAGATATACTCTATATCCAAATGCATCCATATTAGATTGAGGTGAAAAAACTTTAAAAAAAAAAAACCCTTCTCTAAAACTGCTGAACCGATGGATGCAAAACTTTACATCAAAGCAGGGTTGTATCAATCCGATCAAAGCAGGGTTGTATCAATCCGATCAAAGCAGGGTTGTATCAATCCGATCAAAGCATGGTTGTATCAATCCGATCAAAGCATGGTTGTATCAATCCGATCAAAGCATGGTTGTATCAATCCGATCAAAGCATGGTTGTATCAATTCGATCAAAACAGGGTTGTATCAATCCGATCAAAGCAGGGTTGTATCAATCCGATCACAGCAGAGTTGCATCAATCCGATCAAAGCATGGTTGTGTCGATCCGATCAAAACAGGGTTGTATCAATCCGATCACAGCAGGGTTGTATCAATCCGATCAAAGCATGGTTGTGTCGATCCGATCAAAGCATGGTTGTGTCAATCCGATCAAAGCTGGGTTGTATCAATCCGATCAAAGCATGGTTGTGTCGATCCGATCAAAACAGGGTTGTATCAATCCGATCACAGCAGGGTTGTATCAATCCGATCAAAGCATGGTTGTGTCGATCCGATCAAAGCATGGTTGTGTCAATCTGATCAAAGCTGGGTTGTATCAATCCGATCAAAGCAGGGTTGTATCAATCCGATCAAAGCAGGGTTGTATCAATCCGATCAAAGCAGGGTTGCGTCAATCCGATCAAAGCTGGGTTGTATCAATCCGAAAAGCAGGGTTGTATCAATCCGATCAATGCAGGGTTGTATCAATCCGATCAAAGCATGGTTGTATCAATCCGATCAAAGCAGGGTTGTATCAATCCGATCAAAGCAGGGTTGTATCAATCCGATCAAAGCAGGGTTGTATTAGTTCGAGCAAAGCAGGGTTGTATCAATCCGATCAAAGCAGGGGTGCATCAATCCGATCAAAGCAGGGTTGTATCAATCCGATCAAAGCAGGGGTGCATCAATATGATCACAGCAGGGTTGTATTAGTCCGATCAAAGCAGGGGTGCATCAATATGATCAAAGCAGGGTTGTATCAATCCGATCAAAGCAGGGTTGTATCAATCCGATCAAAGCAGGGGTGCATCAATCCGATCAAAGCAGGGTTGTATTAATCCGATCAAAGCAGGGTTGTATCAATCTGATCAAAGCAGGGTTGCATCAAAGTGGGGCAGATTAGGCCTCGGCCATAATTGCTCGTCGATATGAAGTGCACTTCTGCTTGTTTTTGGGATAAATAGGTCAAAGATAAAGGTCACGGTCATCGCGATGGTGAAAAACATTTGCAGCCATAGCTTTTGAAGGAATAATTGCATAGACTTCAAATGGATGCCAATATGTTCCTTGTCAAATAATTATCTTTCAGAAGTTTGTTCGCATATTTCATGTTCACCTTCATTGACGCAATCTAGCCTTAATGTGCACAAACATGGTCGTTAAATATCCTAATAATCAATCGATAATCAATAAAGCTACAGATAATGGCAATATATATATATATATATATGACATAACAGGGTGCATGGACGATATGGGTATACGGGCCATAATAGTCATGTGTTCAGTTAACGATGCTATTTTGTTCAGAATGAACGCACGAGGCGAGTTTATGCTTTCTGTGAATGGTCCTAGTTTAGACTTTTGTAAACCATCAAGAGGATTGATGCTTAAAGCTGTAGCAACAATTAACCCGGGGTGCACCATGGAAATGATGGGCCAATTGGCCTCATTTCGAACACCAAAATCTTCGAACCTCATCATCCTCATTATCATGGGCCCATTTTTGAATGCGAGAGGAAAGGGCCGCAGTTTAACCCAACTCTGCCCTCTTGCTCTGGAGGACGCTTCATTCGCCAGCACGGCATTATTTTTTGTTTTACCGTACATCTGATCAATAAATTGATCCGAGGGACGGCACTCTTTGTAACTGCACCAATTCCTGCGGAGCACCAATCAGACAGTTTATAGTCGGACCGAGAATCAAACCCAAACTATATGGAGTAGCTGAAAACACACCTGCGCTACCTCTCTACCATCGTGTAGGACATTCACATTGTGAATATGTAGACATATGCACATCATTTTGTTTTGTAATCTGAACAAAGATGGCCGACTGATGGCCTTTAACTCCATACAACAAAATTACTAAAAGCACGGGGGCTACGATATTTTATGTCTTCTTCTTCTTGTTTCTCATAGTTTTAAATGTTCATCCAGCACCATAACTACCTGTTCATGTCGTTTCATTGCATGCATTTGTGGCCATGGTTTTGGTATGCTGCATCAACAAGGCCTATGCTATAACATACAACCAATAGCTTCTTGAATACCTGCACCAAATAGCCGACTGCTACTCACTCTTATTCAGAGGTATCACAAGATGTTTGAAGTGAAACAAAAGTTTGATTTCATAAAATGAGAGTTAACAGCTGTGATTACTGAGTGTTTCACCAAATTATGTTTAAAAAGTACAAATAAGCAGCTAATGGAATGACTTTGCAGTAAATTATATGGAGGAAGCTTTGTCTTCCATTTGTTGGCCTCCGATTGGCTGTGAAACACATATGGAGTATTCGTCACATTTGCTTTATAGCCAATCGTGGATTAGCAGAGTGAAGACGTAGCGATTTCCACAGAAAATCATGGAAAACTCACCAAGTCGTATTTACTGGTTTAGGATGCATTTTCTTTCCTTAAAAAGAGGTGAAGGAATCAAATTAACAAAGATCAAATATAATTACTCAGTTTTTGAAATTAAACCTTTTTTTCACTTAAAATTTCCCCTCAGCAAAATTAGACAATTGTGTGCCTAAAGTCTGGGATAATATAAAGTCTGGGATAATATAAAGTCTGGGATAATATAAAGTCTGGGATAATATAAAGTCTGGGATAATATAAAGTCTGGGATAATATAAAGTCTGGGATAATATAAAGTCTGGGATAATATAAAATCTGGGATAATATAAAGTCTGGGATAATATAAAGTCTGGGATAATATAAAGTCTGGGATAATATAAAGTCTGGGATAATATAAAGTCTGTGATAATATAAAGTCTGGGATAATATAAAGTCTGGGATAATATAAAGTCTGGGATAATATAAAGTCTGGGATAATATAAAGTCTGGGATAATATAAAGTCTGGGATAATATAACGTCTGGGATAATATAACGTCTGGGATAATATAACGTCTGGGATAATATAACGTCTGGGATAATATAACGTCTGGGATAATATAACGTCTGGGATAATATAACGTCTGGGATAATATAAAGTCTGGGATAATATAAAGTCTGGGATAATATAAAGTCTGGGATAATATAAAGTCTGGGATAATATAAAGTCTGGGATAATATAAAGTCTGGGATAATATAAAGTCTGGGATAATATAAAGTCTGGGATAATATAAAGTCTGGGATAATATAAAGTCTGGGATAATATAAAGTCTGGGATAATATAAAGTCTGGGATAATGTAAAGTCTGGGATAATGTAAAATCTGGGATAATATAAAATCTGGGATAATGTAAAGTCTGGGATAATATAAAGTCTGGGATAATATAAAGTCTGGGATAATATAAAGTCTGGGATAATATAAAGTCTGGGATAATATAAAGTCTGGGATAATATAAAGTCTGGGATAATATAAAGTCTGGGATAATATAAATTCTGGGATAATATAAAGTCTGGGATAATATAAAGTCTGGGATAATATAAAGTCTGGGATAATATAAAGTCTGGGATAATATAAAGTCTGGGATAATATAAAGTCTGGGATAATATAAAGTCTGGGATAATGTAAAGTCTGGGATAATGTAAAGTCTGGGATAATATAAAATCTGGGATAATAGAAAGTCTGGGATAATATAAAGTCTGGGATAATATAAAGTCTGGGATAATATAAAGTCTGGGATAATATAAAGTCTGGGATAATATAAAGTCTGGGATAATGTAAAGTCTGGGATAATATAAAGTCTGGGATAATATAAAGTCTGGGATAATGTAAAGTCTGGGATAATATAAAATCTGGGATAATATAAAGTCTGGGATAATATAAAGTCTGGGATAATATAAAGTCTGGGATAATATAAAGTCTGGGATAATATAAAGTCTGGGATAATGTAAAGTCTGGGATAATATAAAGTCTGGGATAATATAAAGTCTGGGATAATGTAAAGTCTGGGATAATATAAAATCTGGGATAATATAAAGTCTGGGATAATATAAAGTCTGGGATAATATAAAGTCTGGGATAATATAAAGTTTGGGATAATATAAAGTCTGGGATAATATAAAGTCTGGAATAATATAAAGACTGGGATAATATAAAGTCTGGGATAATATAAAGTCTGGGATAATATAAAGTCTGGGATAATAGAAAGTCTGGGATAATATAAAGTCTGGGATAATGTAAAGTCTGGGATAATATAAAGTCTGGGATAATATAAAGTCTGGGATAATATAAAGTCTGGGATAATATAAAGTCTGGGATAATATAAAATCTGGGATAATATAAAATCTGGGATAATAGAAAGTCTGGGATAATAGAAAGTCTGGGATAATATAAAGTCTGGGATAATGTAAAGTCTGGGATAATATAAAGTCTGGGATAATATAAAGTCTGGGATAATGTAAAATCTGGGATAATGTAAAATCTGGGATAATATAAAGTCTGGGATAATATAAAGTCTGGGATAATGTAAAGTCTGGGATAATATAAAGTCTGGGATAATATAAAGTTTGGGATAATATAAAGTCTGGGATAATATAAAGTCTGGGATAATATAAAGTCTGGTGTTCACTTAACGGTTAAGGTGGCTGGTTTGACATATTAGGGTCTTCAGTTAAAGCCCTCATCACAACATTGAAGTAACACCGGGCACATCCTCACCTCCAGAAACGGTGCAACCAGCAGCCACAGTTTGCATATGAAACAACAAAAACAACAGGGATAATTACAAATTCTTCCTTGTCTATAGTCTTACTGGTTCTGGGTCATCAGTTTATGTGGTGAGTAAATTACTGAGTGTACATTTGTGACGTCAACTTGTCGGGTAACTTAACCTCCTTCATTCTGATGTCGGGTGCCATAATTTTGAAGAGGTGTCATGTCCTCGTCATTTTATTGCCGTTGAAATGGTTGTCACTAACATTCTAAATAATCATTTCTTCCAGCGGCAGCCGAGAGTGATAAAGCTGCACAGTCAGACCGCAACCCCAACCGAAAAGGTAACTTGAGTCCCGATCCGGGAAGGTACAAGAATCATAGAAACCAGGCCCACAATGCTTTGTTTCTTCCCCGAGGCCATTTGTAATTTTGAAGTGACCACTATCATAAAGACACAAAGGTGTGTGCATACCCTGCCCTGGATCCATTTGTGCCAGACCGACACCATTTGGCAGATTTCAGCACCTCCCACCCCTCACCCCTCACCTTCCAAGTTGGTCAATAACTTATTGAATGATGTTTTTGTTCTTTTCAACAACACCGCACTGATAGTAGCTGAGGCTATGGCATTTGAATGGTGAAATATTTTTATTTTATACAATTGTAATTTTATTTATTTATTTATTTAATTGTACCTGGTGATGGCCGAATGGTTAGAGTGGTGGGCTTGGGATCCTGAGGTCCTGAGTTCGAATCCCATTGAATTAACGCCGCGTGTGGTTCACTCAGCCTGTACATCCTTCCGAGGTCGGCACAATGAGGTTATAGAGAGGAATTGCATCAGCAGCAGAAGCACCCACTGAAAATGATGCAACCAGCAGCTGGAATTGCATCAGCAGCAGAAGCACCCACTGAAAATGATGCAACCAGCAGCTGGAATTGCATCAGCAGCAGAAGCACCCACTGAAAATGATGCAACCAGCAGCTGGAATTGCATCAGCAGCAGAAGCACCCAATGAAAATGATGCAACCAGCAGCTGGAATTGCATCAGCAGCAGAAGCACCCACTGAAAATGATGCAACCAGCAGCTGGAATTGCATCAGCAGCAGAAGCACCCACTGAAAATGATGCAACCAGCAGCTGGAATTGCATCAGCAGCAGAAGCACCCAATGAAAATGATGCAACCAGCAGCTGGAATTGCATCAGCAGCAGAAGCACCCACTGAAAATGATGCAACCAGCAGCTGGAATTGCATCAGCAGCAGAAGCACCCAATGAAAATGATGCAACCAGCAGCCGTGTGGCTGTACACGAACCACTAATACTTATTTAATTGTGTATAGTGTGTTACAACACAATACGCATGTGTTGTTGCTCGTTATCTCCATATGCGGGTTTCAGAAGGTGGAACGGAGTTCTCCCAGGTCCCAAAGTATCCACTTCCGTTTCAGTAAGGTATCATGATTCATGGAGCAGTTTGTGAAGTTTTCTTATTCTCAAACTTTTGTTCCGAGGGATCTTTTGGAGGATCGTCACCGATCTTCGGACAGGTTCCAATTGCAGTTCGTTTGCTGTAATATTCCCAGGGATGGTTTGTAAGATCTATGTGAGGTTCTTCTTCATCACTCCAATTGCTCCAATTATCACTGGTAAAATTTCGATGATCTTCAGCTTCCAAGATCTCGACCTCATTTTTGAGGTCCTGGTATTTGTTCATTTTCTTGATTTCTGCATTGTTTAGGCCAAAATCGCTGGGTACTGATAATTCAATCAATAGTGTCTTTTTATTTTTGTTCCTGAGTACAATGTCCGGACGCAATGCTTTGTTTTCTATGTTCACACTCGATGGGATCATCAGGTCGTACGTGAGCATGACGTCCTCATTTTCAATGACTGTCCTTGTTTTGTGTTTCCATCAGTTTTCTGGTACTGGGATGTTTACATTTTTGCAGATTTGCCAATGAATTACTTTGTACAGCCGTGGCCAAAAATATTGGCACCCTTGCACTTTTTTCAAATAACTTCTAATTTTCTCTAAAAATAAGTTCAAATTCACAAAATTATTTGGTCTCCACAATTCTTTATTTCACTGTTAATATTACAGAACCTTTGTTTTTTATTCAGAACTTAATATATCCTTTTAAATCAGAAAATAAAAAGAAAGGCATTGACAAAATGATTGACAACCGAGACTTAATATTTGGTAGCGCAGGCTTTGGACAAAATAACTGTAGTCAAGCGCTTCCTATAGCCATGAATGAGCTTCTTACACCTCTCCACTGGCAGTTTGGCCCACTCTTCTTGTGCAAACTGCTCCAGTTCTCCCAGATTTGAAGGGTCCCTTCTCCCAACTGCTGTTTTCAGATCTCCCCACAGGTGTTCAATGGGATTTAGATCTGGACTCATTGCTGGTCACTTCAGAACAGTCCAGTCTTTTGTCTTGAACCTTTCCTGGGTGCTTTTTGAAGTGTCTGGGGTCATTGTCATGCTGCAAGACCCATGACCTTCGACAGAGACCCAGCTTTCTGACACTGGGTTGAATATTGCGCTCCAAAATGCCTTGGTCTCCTGATTTCATGATGCCATGCACACATTCAAGGTACCCAGTGCCAGAGGCAGCACAGCAACCCCAAAACATCATTGAATCTCCTCCATGTTTGACTGTAGGGAAGGTGTTCTTTTCTTTGAAAGCTACATTTTGTTTTCTGTAAACAGAGATGTGTGTAGTGAAATCATATTAACGCTGAACCCAGGTGATGCTTGCTGACACCGCTAGGGGGGGCGCGGCTATAAGACCCGATGCGGCCGCTGCTCTAGGCGACTTCTCCTGTGACATGTTACAATGACTAGTAGACTCGCTAACGGTACGTACCGCATAGAATATTACGCTTGCTTTCATTGAACTATATTATGGATTGACCTATGTGATGCCAAACCTTATTTCTATTGCATTCCTGTATTTGCAGAATGATGTCAAAGGTCTTAATGGAATTAAACCAACAGATGGACTAAAGTTGTGGACTTGAATGATTTCCACAACACTTAATTCCATTACAATCTACGGACATGGCGGGAAACAAGATGCTGGTGGTATCGCAATTCTGCGCCGACCCGCAAGCCCCGGATGCTGGTTTGCAACTGACTCACTGGTTGAAAACTTTGGAGAACCAGTTCGCTGACCAGGACGCCGTGCCGACAGCTGCCGCGAAGCTAGCAGCGCTCCAGTCCAAAGTAGACTACAAGGTGTACAACAGTATTGCACGATGTGCGACGTACGACCTCGCTGTTGCGGAGCTCAAGCGATTGTACATAAAGAAAAGGAGCGTGGTGTATGCTCGGCATTTGCTGTCATCATGACGCCAGCAACCAAACGAGTCGATGGATCACTATGCCCAGGAGCTCCGGCAACTCCTGCTAGACAGCACCCAGGAGCCACGGACTCACGAGCAGGTTCAAGATGACCTCCTAGACGCTTTTGTCTCCGGAGTCTCCTCTCAGGACCTCAGGCTCAAGCTCTTGGAGAAGACCGACCTGATCTTCACGGCGGCTCTAGACCAAGGAAAAGTATATACCGAAGCGCGGCTGCAGTCGAACGACTATGATCGCACGCGCCTCTTGGCGGGGACCTCGCTACACGCACGGCCGGAGAGTGCTACCGCCGAAGAACCGGGAGCGGACCCGCTCGCGGAACTCCAGGTTGCCCCGGCGGAGGATCCGGGGATCCTGACGGCTGCCGCTACGGCCAGATCCAAGGCCTTACGCGGAGCCACATGCTACTGCTGTGGGGGTCAACGACATCCCCGGTTAGTGTGTCCGGCTCGGGACGCAATATGCCATATGTGCTCGCAAAAGGGGCACTATGCAAAAGTGTGCCGGAAAATCGCACGCGGTTCGCGGCCGCGCGCGACCTTGAATGGGCTTATTGCAGAGCCTATGGGCCGAGCACGGAACACGGCGGCCCCTCCTCGCGGGCCCCTGGTCGCCCAACCGACCTTGGCAAGAGACACCGAACAGCCACAACTGTCTCATCCTCAATCGGACACGGAACGTGCGTCCTTGACTAGACTCCGGGCAATGCGAGGGACTTTGGGGCTACGCCAAACCCCAGCGGTACGTAACCGTCACGTCTCTCAAGAGCGTACAGCGTCCTCTGGCGGCGACACGTGTTTGGTACAAACTACGGAGGCCCATACTCGTCAAACAGCGATTTTGAATGGCAAGACAACAGACCGCATGGGGGAGCTCTCTGACGGCTCTAACTCCGCCAAAGACCGCGAAAATGCGGAATGCATGGGAAAGCTCTGACAGCTTCAACGAATGTCCCATGAACAACGAATACTCCGGCAATGACAGCAGAACTGCTGATTGCATGGGAACGCTCCCTGACAACTTATACGAAACTCCACGGACACCCTCTGACGCCCGGAAAACTGCAGCTGGCATAGGATCCACCCGCGAGGTGCGACCGACTCACACGGGTGGTTCGGTCCCACTCCCAGCAGGCTCGTCCGGCCTGGCTCAAGCCATTATTCCCCTCATGGTCGAGGGCCATTGTGTGCATGCCTTGGTGGATACAGGGTCTATGGATAGTTTTATCGATCAGCGACTAGTGCACAGGCATGGTTGGCAGGTCTTGGGGGCTACGAGACGGATCTTCATGGCTTCCCAGGGACTTCGGCTCAGCACGAAGGGTGAATGTCGATTGAAACTCATGATAAAGGGACGGGTTTTCCCAGATGTACACCTCATGGTATTACCTGCTTTATGTGCTGATATTCTGTTGGGACACGATTTTCTTAAGCGACATGGACGACTGGAAATGGAGTTTGGTGGGCCTGACACGCTTGCTGTGTGTGCCCTAGCGAAAATGGAAATCCAGCCACTTTCGCCGTTCCCCAAATTAACCTCCGACTGTACACCTGTGGCGGTAAAATCACGGCGCTACTCTCGAGCAGACATGCAATTCATTGCGGGAGAGACGGCTCAGCTCTTGAAAGACGGTATCATAGAACCTAGCCGGTCGCCGTGGCGGGCCCAGGTCTTAGTGGTGCGAAGCGAAGCACACCGCAGATGCATGGTAATCGACTATTCCCAAACGATTAACCGCTTTACACAGCTGGACACTATCAAATACCGCCCGGGGAAGGATAACTAGGTCGCCGACGCCTTATTGAGACCGGTTACGTGCGCGGGCATCGTCACTCTGGAGGGCCTACGCGCTTTGCATGAAACTGCAGGGCATCCGGGCGTAACGCGTTTCGCTCATTTTGTGCGACGTGGCAATCTACCGTACTCGATTGACGATATCCGCCGTATCTGTCGCAACTGCGCTATATGCGCGGAAATCAAACCACGTTTCTATAACCCTCCCATGGGGACGCTGGTTAGGGCTACGAGGCCGTGGGAAAGATTGGCGATGGATTTCAAGGGCCCGTTGCCGGTGTCGAGTAACTCTCGCTATCTGCTCACTATCGTCGATGAGTACTCGCGGTTTCCTTTTGCTTATACGTGCGTGGATATGACGGCTGCCACGGTAATGCGATGCCTGCAGAATTTGTTCTCTATGTTTGGGTACCCGGCCTACGTGCATACTGATCGGGGTGCGGTCTTTTTGTCTCAGGAGGTGCGAGGCTACGTGCTCCAAAATAACGTAGCCTCTAGTTATACCACGCCGTACAGACCCCAAGTGAATGGGCAGATCGAACGCTTCAACGGGATTATATGGAGGGCCGTCGTGCTCAACCTCCGGACCCTCGGCCGGGGCCTCGATAAATGGGCTTGGTCGCTACCTGCAGCGCTGAACTCGATCAGGGCTCTACTATGTACGGCCACCAACCAGACTCCCCACGAGAGACTTTTCCACCACCTGAGGAGCACGGGGTGTATACGGTCTTTACCCAGTTGGCTCGCTGAGCCCGGGCCGGCCTATCTCAAACGGGCGGTTCAAACGAGCAAGTACGACCCCTTAGTGGACAAAGTGCAGGTACTCCAGGCTAATCCTGAGCATGCACATGTGATGACGGCAGATGGGCGTGAGTCCACAGTCTCCGTACGCCATCTCGCCCCATGCGGGGTCACCGACCCTTATAAGGAACCGGACGAGCCAATCTATGAGACTATTGACTCTTCCGACACTTCCGTCACTGAATGTCTGCCGACCCTCCCTTCGCCACATCCACCCTTACCTGACGGCTTGGCGGTACGTAACATACACTATTCCCATAATGCTACGAAAGTACAATGTCTATTATTTTATTCATTAGCTTGGGTTCACAAATGTTGTTATACTTTCGTTTTACGTTTTCAAAGAACACTTTACTCAGGAAACTGACACAAACAGTGACAAATATTGCATCATAAACAAGTATTTCCTGATATATAAGCATATATAAACAGTGCATGTTACAGGGTATATGTATAATAAGGGATTATGTATAATACCTGATTTTCAGTTATTATACATAATCCCATATATATATATATATATATATATATATATATATATACACCCTATACACTGCATATGTACACGAAAAATGTTACAGGGAATATGTATAATATATATATATATATATATATATATATATATATATATATATATATATATGGTTGACAAAATAAATGTTAAGCTCACCAGAGACCTAATACACACGTGTCATGTCACTTTTGATTTGAAACCAATATATATTAAGCGATTTCACTTACCGAACATAAATATGAGTAAGGTGATGGATTCCATCCAACTCGGCATATTTTAACCGACCAAATAGCACTTCGTTCCTTGTCTCGAGGATTTCTGTGCATTATACGACCTTGTCCTGGTCTAACAGAACATCCCCAAGCGGCACAACACACCATATTGGTCGATTTTATTGAAATATTACTCAAATTAAATATGCAACGATACGAAGCAATGATACGGAATGGGTGCAGCGGGAAAGCTGCTCGGCTGAGGTGGTATGCAAAATGGCGCCTGTAAACCATGTGACGTGGGCTCGACCAATCACGGTGGTAGCTGAGCAGATCAAAGGCTGGCCGGACTCTGTTAATATACGGCACTGGTTCCAGTGTGTGTTTTCGGGATTTATGTCTATGTCTCTCTCCCTCTCCCAGCAATGGGTTCCTCCTGGGTCTCCTACCATAGAACCCCCTTTCATTGAGTTGAGGACGAATGGTGCGAGTTGAAACTGTCGTACCTTGTGTCTGAAAGTCAGCTTGAATCTGTTTGGGAGTTGATTGAGGTGCTTTCTCCACCATGCAAACATTCCTTTTGTTCTATATGTATGTATTATATTCGCTGCAATCTTCGATCAAGTTTTATCTTGTGGCCACGTCCAGGGAGGTTCCAGGGAGGTTGCCATGGGCCTTAAACTTCCTGATAACATTGCGTACGGTGGACATAGGAACATCAAGATCGCTGGAGATTGTCTTGTAGCCTTGCAATTGTCCATGTTTGGCTACAATCTTGTGTCTGACCTCAGACAATTTTCTGGTTTTCTTTCTTATCTCCATGCTCATTGCGGTACGCACAGTGACACAAAGCAGCAGAATGACTCCTTTTCTCTATTCAAACTGGTTGAATGAGTGATTTTTTATATTCCAGGCATTTGCCACTCATCACAGGTGAGTTCAATTCCAAAGTAAAGGAGAATCACCTGCTTGAAATCTAATTATTTCGAACAACTTCTAAAAGGTGACAATGATATTGTCCAGGCCATTTTAGGATTTATGTGTGGAATGAGCTAAGATTGTGATTTTTTTCAGTTTTTAACTCAACTGGACTACCGCCCAGTTGAGTTCATCACGTACTGAACCATCCGGCATCCGTCGTCTGTGATCGTCATCGTGTCGTCCGTTAACTTTGACGTTAACATTCCAGCGTCCACAAATATCAACCGATTCTGATCAAACTTGACAGGCAGCATCCTTACCCCAAGGACCAGGTTGATATTACATTTCAGCCCGATCCGTTGAAAAATGGCGGACTTAGGCGACCATTTTGTGTTTGGTCATGAAAACGCCGTTAACACTCTAGCGTCCACAAATATTAACAGATTTTGATCAAACTTAGAATGTTCAACCCTTACCACAAGGTAGGTTGCTATCACATGTCAACCCGATCTGTCACAAAATGGCCACCATAGGCCGGCATATTTTTTTCAGCTCTTAAGAAAAGCACAAGAATTTAGGATGCTGAAACCGAGAAAGAAGTGAACACAACATTTACGGAAGTGAAATGTATATATAGAAATTGAGAAAAATATTTTTAACTTCATTTAAGTCAAATCTAGTACAGACAACTGACCTACTTTAAAGTTGTCCAGTCAGTTCAGTTGAGTTCTGCTTCCCTGGAAGCCCTAGTTTTGTTTTGTTCTACTGCAAACCAAAGCAATACACATGTGGATACCAAAATATTTTTTAATTTCAACAATTTTCTGGAAGAAATGGTGCATTACTTGAAAAAAGTGCAAGGGTGCCAATATATTTGGCCATGATTGCATTTTGTTACAATTTGCATACTTTGTTGTGCTGTTGTTTGCAATGTTGTTCTGATAATAGTTTTTTGCATCCCGAGAGCAGGTGACTAGTACTTTCTGTTTCTGTCTTCCAAAATCTACACTTGTCCGTCTGGCTCAGTCCCGCCATCTTTTTTAATCCATTGGTGTACTGGTGTAGTGTCCTTGTTCTTGGGCATTTATTATGATTTGTTCCCCATCCCAGTTGAGCTGACCTCTTCTTAGCCATTCCCATGAGCCTTCATTGTCTATCCCCACTCTGTCCAATTCTGTTTTGTCATTCTCCTGCTCTGTCATTCTCCCAGTTGTTGGTGGATATTTCTTGATATTTATTTTTATACATTTATTTTGTCTTTTTTGCAATTGTTGGGACTGTATTTGTTGCCGATTCATTTTCCTGTACGGCATCTTCTATTTTCACCTGTTTTTGGGAATTCTTTGCAAGGTAAGTTAGGGATACTTTTTCAGGTTTGTTGTTTTCAGGTTTGTTGTTTTCATGTTTGTTTACAAATTGCATCCAATATTCTGTTGAGCATTTCACATACTCGGCTAGTTCTACACTCGCCGCTCTGTGCACCTGGTTGAGTTGCACGAGGCCACTCCCTCTTGTCTCGACAGGTACATTCTCGGGATGCACTGGTTTTTGTAAAACATTTTGTGGATGGTAAGGAGTTTTCTTGTTTTGATGTCTAACTTGTTGATTTCTGATTGGGCCCAGTTTATTATTCCGCAGTTATATTGGAACACTGGGACTGAGAGCTGGTTTATGGCTTTGATTTTGTTACTTGGGGAGAGGTATGTTTTCAGGATCATCTTCGTTATATGTAGGTATTCTTTGGCGATTGTTTTGCACATTTGTTTGTGACATATTTGGTGTCCCTCTTCTACTCCGTAGTCCGTATTTGTTTGATGTATTTTGTATGATGGTATTTGTATGATGCTATGTTTTATAACTTCTGTATTGTTGTTTCAAGGTCAATTTTTATGTTGTCTGTTTTTGTTGGTTTATCTTGTACAAATGTGCACTTGGCACACCTGTCTCGTCCAAATTCCATTGGAATGTCCTCGGGAAAACTGTTTTACTCGTTTTAGTTGTTCCGTCAATGTTTTGACATTTGGCGAGAAGAGCTTTAAATCATCCACGTATAGTCGGTGTCACCTTTTCTATTTCTTTGGATGATCGTATATTGGTTGTTAGGGTGTATCCATTTCCTTGTTCATTGATGAGGTTACTTAGTGGGTCCAGAGCCAGACAAGACAGAAGGGGGAAAGACTGTCTCCCTGGAAGATTCCATGCCGTATCTTCACATCTGGCATTTCGATATTCCCTTCTGAGTGCCGTAATATAAATGTGGTATTCCAGAGCTCCATTGCTTTCTCTATCAGTTTGATTATTTGGGGATTGATTTTGTATATTTACATGCATTTTATCATCCATGAATGGGGAACACTGACAAAAGCTTTCTTATCGTCTATCCAGGAGGTGGATAATTTAGTTGTTCACATTTTGCAATTTTTATGTTTTGATGTTTAACTTGTCTATTCCATATAATTTGATGTCTATTCCATAACATCCTCTCTTACATCCCTTCTGTTCTGTCTCGGGCCTCCTTGTTGTGTTAGATGATGGTATATCGTTTCTGTGATGATTCCCACCAGGAGTTTATACGTTGTTGGCAGACAAGTTATTGGTCTATACTTGTGAGATAGTTGCGACTCTTCAGACTTTGGAATGAGAAAGGTGTTGCCCACTGTAAGCCACTCATCCAAGATCTCCTCCTCTTGGATAAGTTTGTTGAATGCACAAGCATAGTGATTGTGGAGAGCATTTAGTTGCTGTAACCAGAAGTTTGGAATTCCTCTATAGTTTGATATTTTTGCTAGTTGTTGCTATAGTTTTTTTTCTTCATTAAATATCAATGCAGGTATTTCCTTTAGATGTTCTTTTTTTTCTCCCCAAATTTTGGATCCAATCCGCCTCTTTGTTTTGTTCTTTTGACTCCTCATAGATTCCTTTCCAGAAATTTTCAAGTTTAACTTTCAAGGGGGGTGGGGTGGGGTAGAGTATGTGCATGCGTGTGTGTGTGCGTGCGTGCGTGCGTGTGTGTGTGTGTATTGTTACGTGCTCCTCCCCAAACCCCGGTCAACCTCCGAGCCCCGAGAGGAGTCACGGCAGAAAGATGCGTTATTCTGTATGTCAAAGATCAATGGTGAAACCACACCAATTGTTACCAACAAACAAGTATTCTATTAAGATCACACAAGAATAACAGTACAACAACAATAGTAATCAATTGTACAACCAATATATATTTCCTATGATGGTACCATCAGGTTCGTACAATATAACTCACTGTGCTCCAAGTGAGCGAAAAGAAGAACATTCCCAATGTCTCTATTCCGGCATCAGGCCAAAGTCGATCCGCTCCAGTAATCATCAGAACGATGTCTAATCGAGACCAGAATCCCGTTCGGATGACAGTCACAGTCACGCTGCCAAAGCTGCAAAAGGTGCCCTCAAGGCGACTGGGAAATCACACCCTCGGGTATGGACGTTCCACGGCTCCAAATTGGCGAACCGCAGATTTCCCACTCAAAAGCCACGTTTCACACACCAGATTAACGTCTGAATGCGGTGAAAATGGTTGAAGCGAAGTGAAAAACCTCGAGCGAAGCGCAAATCCTGCGCAAGGTAAAAATGGCCGACGGCCCGTTCTCGTGGCATAACGGCACTCTGATGATTCTCTCCGGAATCAACCGCAAAACCTGTCACGCAGGTTTATCTGTCACAGTGATGACAACTCTGTCGCAGGAATCCCTTTCCCGGGAAACCCAAAGTTCACTCGTGACCCTCGTTCACCAATCGTTCTCTCCAGACCTCGAAGCAGCTAGGCTTCTTCTCCGACTCTCGCTCCGCCTTCTTTTTCTCCTCTTCCTCTTCGTCCAGTTCCGGTTTCATTTAAAGCATTAACTTTTTTACCTTTTGAAAAAAGAAATCTATATTTCCCTTAAACGACAACAATAATAGTACATGGAATCAAAAATGTTTACAGTGGATGAAAACCACAACAACGGAAGTGACGAATCCGTAACAGTATGTATGTATGTATGTATGTATGTACAGTCACGTGAAAAAGTAAGTACACCCCATGTAAAGTTTTGACTTTTTCAACATATTTCAACATGCAGCTATTTGATCTTCATTTCAACAAAATTGATAGATAAAGGTGATATAATATAACAAATACCATGAAACATTTACATTTTGTAGTCCATTGTATAATTTAAATAAACATAAATACAAATTTCGCATGTGGAAAAAGTAAGTACACCCTTGGCTCTTATAGGTGCTATTGCCCTCTTTGGAAGAAACAACCTCAAGTAGGCATTTCTTAGAACTGTCTACCAGTCTCTGACATCGACTGGGAGAAATTTTTGCCCACTCCTCCATGCAGAATTCTTTCAGCTGTGCGATGTTTGAGGGGTTTCTTGCATGCACAGCTCGTTTCAAATCCCCCCACAACATCTTGATGGGATTTATATCCGGGCTTTGACTTGGCCATTCCAGAACCCTCCATTTCTTTCTTTTCAGCCATTCCTTTGTGGAATTACTGGTATGTTTCGGGTCATTGTCATGTTGCAAGGTCCACCTTCGGTTGAGCTTCAACTTTGACAGATGGCCTCACATTATCCTCAAGCACCCTCTGGTACAATGAAGAATTCATAGTGGATTCTATGATGGTGAGCTGCCCAGGCCCTGATGCAGCATAGCTGCCCCAAACCATAATATTTCCACCACCATGCTTTACAGTTGGTATCATTTTCTTGTGGTCAAATGCTGTGTTTGGTTTTCGCCAAACATGTCTTCTGGTACTGTGGCCAAATAGCTCTACCTTTGACTCATCTGTCCAGATCACATTGTTCCAGAAGTGCTGGTCTTTGCCTGGGTGTTCATTGGCAAACTTTAGTCTTGCCCTGATGTTCTTTCTGGACAGCAAAGGTTTCCTTCTGGCACACCTCCCATGCAGATCAAATTTGTGCAGCCTCTTTCTTATGGTAGACCCGTGCACTTTGACATCAACAGTGGCAAGAGCTAGCTGTAGGTCCCGTGACGACATTCTGGGGTTTTTAGAGAGTTCTTTCAGCATCTTGCGGTCTGCTCTCAGGCTGAACTTGCTGGGGCGGCCTGGCCTGAACAAGTTGGCAGTTGTTTGAAATGTTCTCCACTTGTAGATGATCTTCCGGACAGTCGAAAGATTGATTTCAAATTGTTTGGAGATCTTTTTAAATCCCTTCCCAGACTCGTAGGCATCTATAATCTTCTTTCTGAAGGCCTCAGAGAGCTATTTTGATCTCGGCATAGTGACGCTGCACACTTCAACAACAAAGAGCAAACCAAACTAAATGTCTGAGGTTTAAATAAGACAGGTTCCTCCAAGATCCTCTCTAACGATGTTCTAATCATTTGTACCTGAGCTGGTGCACCTGATTCTAATTTTAGGTGTTTGAAGTAGTGATAAATGTAGGGGTGTACTGACTTTTTCCACATGCGAAATTTGCATTTATGTTTATTTAAATTATACAATGGACTACAAAATGTAAATGTTTCATGATATTTGTTATATTATATCACCTTTACCTATCAATATTGTTGAAATGAAGATCAAATAGCTGTATGTTGAAATATGTTGAAAAAGTCAAAACTTTACATGGGGTGTACTTACTTTTTCACGTGACTATGTGTATATATATATATATATATATATATATATATATATATATATATATATATATATATAGTTTGTATATAGTTTGTGTGTGTGCATGTTTTGTATGAATTTCCCCCTTTTGACCTCAATTACACAGATCACACCAAGACCTTCATGCCCCTTGCCAGAGGTGAGGGTATTGCATTTGGGTTTTTTTTGTATACTTTGTCTTGCCTCGTATGAGAGCTAACACATGTAATAAAGTGGGAGTAAAGAGGGGGAGAGAGGAAAGCACAACAACAGTAGGGAACAGGGACATCTGTGGAAGAGAGAAGGCTGGGGTGGGGTACACGAGATAAACAAGTTGGACACTACAAGGACTTTCAGCAAAGAAAACGGGGAATTTGAAGAAGGTGGATTAACGGGGGTAAAAAAGATCAAGGTTTTGGATGGGGGTGAACGTCAGAAGTGAGGAGCTCAGGTTTGTTTGTCCATTTTTGTCTGTCTGTTTGTCTGCACAGCATGCTTTTCTGTGCAACAGTTGGTGCGATTGCCAAGAACATTTCACCATAGGAGGTTCTCCTCCTGTAGAAATTTTTTAATGATAATTATGATGTCATAGGTCACGTGGTATGGGCACCATCTTGGAAAAACCGAAAAACTTTGCCCCTCTATATCTCGGAAATTACTGCATGGGAAAAAAATCGAAACATGGCTCATTGTCAAGTACTCCCCATTAGTTAGGGCATTTTATAATTTTTTTTGAAAAATCTGAAAAAAATTGCTTACCAATAGCTTTCTTCACCAATGTGTTCATGTAGGTGTCTACAAACACCTCTCAATTTATTCCTTCCCAAATCCTTGGGGAAAAGTCAAAATTAAAAATGGCGTCCAAAATGGAAAAATTGTGGATAAAGTCATAGTTTGGCCAGAAATTTAATACTTAATATGGGGAAGAAACCACAAAAATATTGTTCTAGGACAATTGTGAACTCTTGCTAAGCATATTTGTATTATTATCTTGCTTTATATCCAAGATGATGTCCAAAATGGCCGCTAAAATGTGAAAATTGTGGATAAAGTCATAGCTTTATATAGAAATAGAAATGTATCTCAATTGAAACCAAAACCATTGAAACCAAGCCTGAAAGACAAATGCAATCCTTCGAGACTACCGTCAACAGGTCACCACCCCCTTGCACACTGACGACGATGCTGAATTCAAAGAGCTCACGATTACAACTGCCATCAACCTAATCTGTGGAGACTTGGCGAGAGTTCCGCTTACCCGTAAGCAATACCCTTCAGTGGACAGCATGACCAATAGAGAGCCAGCTCGCTCTGATTCCCAACAGCCTCCAGCAGTTACTGAAGCTGATCGTAAAAACTGATGAAAAGGTGGCAGTCTGGGGCCAGAACCTGTTGAAAGCCTACCGCCCTCGGTCAGCAGTGATGCCCTCTCAACTCGGACTCACGATTCAGCTTGACCACAAGTTTGGATCTAAGTGGTTGATTGAACGTTGTCATCACTTAGGATACTCCGAGTCGTATGCTGAGCTCCATCGCTATAAGCATTGTTACTTGAGTGTGAAACATGGACTTGGTAGAATGGATTGGGATACCGTGATCACAGACAAAGATGAAGCAGTAGCCGTGGAGATTGAGGAAGCAGAAATCGACGCAATCCTATCTCCAGAAGAGGAGAGTAGTGATGAGATGGATGAGGATCCTCAAACCTCTGCATTCTTTGCTCCAGAGGAAAAGACAGTTCATCAATTTGTTGGTGATAATATAGACCTGAACATTGTGTCACTGAATGGGAACACAGCATTCCATGCTATGGGCATGATCAAGGCAACTTGTCCGGCTCCGGCGACAAGACAAGCTTCTCGCAATTATCCCAAGAAGAAAGATAACCTTTGAGGAGAAAGCAGCAACTCTCAAAGCAGCAGAGGTGAAAATTCTGTCCTTTGTGCCAAAAAAGAAAGTAGGATTGGCAGACTTTTTGTTCCGGTAGCAGATCTCCACCAAGACCCTCCAGCTTTGCTACCAGGGGACATCGCTTGGGCGGCAGGATGGGCTATCAAGAATCACAACCCCACGTTTGAACATCACAACTGGAATGGTTTCATGAAGTCAATACACCTACCTGAATGCAAGGAGAAGTCCCTCATTGAGTTTCTTCCAATCATCGAGGGTGACCCGAACAACTACAGCACAATCTACACAACTCTAATGGAGTGCCTACGCAGCAGTCAGTCTCCTGCTGTCATCACGTTCGACCTGCCAATATGGTTGAAAGCAACTCAGATAGTCCTCCAGTCTGAGTTGCCCATCACAAGATTAGGTGGGTTTCACCTCCTGAAAAGCTTCCTGGGGTCCATCGGGGCAATCATGGCAGACTCGGGACTGCAAGAGCTGATACAGCTGGTTTACCCAGGCAGCAGCACTGCAGAACACATCCTCTCAGGCAGTGCTTATGCCAAGTCCATCCGGTTTCACCTTCTTGCATCTGTGGGAATTACCAAGTTCGTGCTGAGAGATGTTGTGTTCAGTGAGCAGGAGTTCAAAGACATGGAGGACTTCATCAAGAATGCAAAAGATGAGAAAACAGGTAATTGCAATCTCCCCAATCTGTAAATCTCCAACTATCTCTGAATACTCAAATTGCCATGCCAAATGAAATTTCTCATGTTATATAATTAATATCTATTTCATACTTTTATTTTTCAACAGTTACAACGTACGCAGCAAGGATAGTCACTGTGTTCAAGGAGAGGATGGAGGAGAGTTTGAAGACCTTGGCTGAGGGAGGAAGGACACCTGCAATCTGGGTCTAGTACCACGGCAGAATCGACCTCATCAAGGTGTTCATCAGGTGTGAGCGTATCCCGGATCACACAGGTCACCTCAGCTGCATCATTGCAATGCTGAACACCTTCGCAGCAGCGGGCCACCATCAGTATGCGAAGGGAGCAAGGTTGTACGTACAGCTGATGCAGCAGCGACAGGACAGTCCGGCGTTCCAGGAAACTAACCAAATTCACTGTGTATGGCAACCATGCAGTCAGGTTCTCAGACCATGAGTGGTCAGGCACATGGACCGACATCACGATAGAAACCACACTCATGTGTGATGCCAAGTCCTCAGGCGGTCTAAACAGAGGACGTTTCTGGAATGAATCTGCCTATAAGTCTTGGGTTCAGACGCTAAACCACTTCTCGTTCATTCACCAGGAGCTGGAAGGAGGTATGAACACACGTGGAGTACCTGTCCACACAGACGTCACAAGAGCCCAGATGAAGAAAGACGATGATGCTGTTAACGCCATTGTTGGATGGTTGGAGGAGGTTAACCCCTTCGATGCAACACGGGACTCGAAGACCCTGGTATCCTTCTCCACGGGGTTCAGTAGCACTCCCGAGGACTCGGTCAATGCTGATCAGGCAGAGGTTGGCAGAGCCATGCAGGCCAAGATGGATGGAAAAACTTTTTTGGAGACAGTGGAAACCAAGCACAAGGTCAAATCATTAGAGAGCTTCAGAAGTGGACCCAAAGTCAATGGGAAGAAGCTGGTTATTGACTCACTCAAGCTCTTCAACCGCCTCATCATCAGCGAGCGTGAAGTCAAGACCAAACAAGCCCTGCGATTTGAGTTGACGCCAACACCGATGTCTCTATTTGATAAAGACCAGAAATTGCGAAAGCCAGACAAGGCTGCCCTATCAAGGGTCCTGAAAGCATTTGTGGAACCCGTTGAACAACACCCCTGCACGAGCCTGGTGATTGATGGTGGGTGGCTCCTGCACAACGTCAGATGGGAGGCTAAGCTCACCTGGAAGGACATCGCTGAGAGCTACCTCCAGTTTGTGAAGTCCATGGGGAGCCATTGCCTCAGGATCACTGTGGTCTTTGACGGATACGGCAGCTCCACCAAGGACCATGACCACCTGAGACGAACAAAGAACGCATGCTGCGACATTCTGATTCGCCCAGACATCAAAAGCCTCGTTCCAAGAGAAAAGTTACTCGACAACAAGAGCAACAAGACCCAGCTCATTCGGCTACTTGCTGAGACATTCGGTAGAAATGGGATCAGTGTACAGGAATGCCCTGATGATGCAGACACCTCTATCGTCCGGGCAGCTCTAGATGAGGCAAGAGAGTCCCCTGTTGAGGTGAGGGCTGAGGACACCGACATCATGGTTTTGCTGATTCATCATGCTGCAGACCACCCGATCTTCCTCACAACAGCCAAAGACACATCTTACGATGTCGGAAAGATCCGGGAGGCCCTCCCAGGGAGATACCGGAAGTATCTGATCTTCTTGCACAGCTTCTCCGGCTGCGATAGTGTCCACGATTTCTGGGTTTAGCAAATCAACTTTGCTAACCAAGCACTGCAAGACTGAAAAAAAACAGAGAGGGCCATGGACGTGTTTCTGAACATCCGAGCCAAGAAAGATGACATCATCAAAGCCGGCTGTGAACTATTCAAGCTCATGTTCCGCGGGAACCCATCCAAAGACTTGGGGGACTTGAGATTTGACATCTTCAGCAAGCGGGCCGCTGCTGGGAGCATCAAACCTGAGAAACTGCCCCCGACAACAGAAGCTGCAGCACAGCACTCTCTCCGGGCTTATCTCCAGACTAGAGATTGGCTGCTGCTGCAAACTCCATCATTGGATGTCCTGGACTACGGATGGAAAAGTCGGTGACCAAGGTTATGCGCCGGTCCGTACAACAGACCCTATCGCACCGGACTATCTTCTGAAGTTTGTCTGCTGCAACTGTGAGGGGGAATGTAGCACACTCAGGTGCTGTGTAAAAAGCAAGGAGTCAAGTGTATTTCTGCTTGCGGCAACTGTCATGGTAACTCTTGCCAGAACATCAACCAGCCAGATGACGAGGAGGAGTGTGGGATATGCTGGGGATTAGGATGAGTAGGGTGAACTAGAGAACTGACTAACCGAGGTTTCAATTGAGATACATTTCTATTTCAATATGAAGCTATGACTTTATCCACAATTTTCACATTTTAGCGGCCATTTTGGACATCATTTTGGCCACCATCTTGGATATAAAGCAAGATAATAATACAAATATGCTTAGCAAGAGTTCACAATTGTCCTAGAACAATATTTTTGTGGTTTCTTCCCCATATTAAGTATTAAATTTCTGGCCAAACTGACTTTATCCACAATTTTTCCATTTTGGACGCCATTTTGAATTTTGACTTTTCCCCAAGGATTTGGGAAGGAATAAATTGAGAGGTGTTTGTAGACACCTACATGAACACATTGGTGAAGAAAGCTATTGGTAAGCAATTTTTTCAGATTTTTCAAAAAAATTATAAAATGCCCTAAATGCCCTGTGTATGAGGAACAACGTGTATTCATGATGTCATCAGTACCTTCATTATGAGGTCATCATTAGACAAATATTACACTTGATCCGATCAGTTTGAAATTTCTTGAACATGATATACACAAAAATTGTATGGGAGAATTAAATTGATAACGTCATCGGTCACGTGGTTCGGCAGCCATATTGAATTGAACATAAATATACGTCGTCAATGAACCACACAAAGTAGCTAATAAATACCACACAAACACGTCCTGGCGAGGGCCTGCAATCTCTGCTCTTTATTGTGACAGTGTTTCAATGTTGGCCAATAATATCATTTCATAGACTTAGCAGTTTTAAAAGTTTACTTGTTCACCATTTTACATCTTTAGTTATCACTGCATTTAATTATTTAACACATTAAATAGGTAAATATCCAGCAAATCGTTATTGATTTGTTAGTGGGGAAATGAACACATCCAGGTATCATCTTACCATGAATTCATCTTTTATTTTCGAATGAAAACGATCATTGGTGGTACTTAAAATTGTCTTTCATTTATTGATTAACTATTTTTACCTCTGCCACTGAAGGTGTTTTCACCCCGGTCTGTCTGTGTTCTTTACTTGAGAAAATCGAAGATTTGTAAAGTATATCGGTTGGTCTTGTGTGTTATTCTGTTTATCTGTCTGTCTGTCCATCGCCTCCAGGTCACAATTTTAAACCGATCTTCACAAAACTTCACCAGACGGTAGAGTTTATCATAAGGAAGAAGATTATTGATCTTGAGGTCAAAAGTCAAGATAGGCCAAAGGTCAACAATTGTCAATTTTTTTAATCCCCAATTTTTATCTGATTGACTTGAAATTAATTGAAGAGGATTTGCATACAGGTCACTGAATTTAACCACCAATTATTTTTGAGGTCAACATAGGCCGAATTTCTAAAATTGTCAATTTTCATTCAATTTACTGGAAATTTGAAGAGGATTTCCACATCAGGTCATGTAATTCAAACACCAATTATTCTTTTTTAGGTCAACAAATGTCAAAGGTCATCAACTTATTTTGGGGTTTCGCAAGTATCGTGCTATGCACGATATATTTGTTTGCTCGTTTGTTACTTGCCGGAAAGATTCCGGCAAGTATGTTGATCGGTTGGTTTGTTACTTGCAAAATCGAAGATTTTTCAAGTATATTGGTCGGTTGCGTTTGTGGTTCTGTCTGTCTGTCACCGGCCTGCAGGTCGCAATTTTAAACCAATCGTCACGAAACTTCACCAAGTTGTATAGGTCGTCCCAATTGAGAAGCCCATTGTTTTTGGGGTCAAAAGGTCGACATAGGCCAAAAGTCACCAACTTTGCCAAATTTCTAAAATCACCAATTTTCATTTGATCGACTTGAAATTCCAAGAGGATTTATATATATGGTCACTGAATTCAACCACCAACTATTTTTGAGGTCAACATAGGCCAAAAGGTCAACATAGGCCAAGTTTTTTAAATCCTCAATTTTCATCCGATTGACTTGAAAATTGAACAGCATTTGCACATCGTCACTAAATAGGGAAACCAACTATTTGAGGTCAAAACGTCAAAGGTCAACTCAAGGTCAATCCAAGGTCAACCTTACAAAATCATTTTTCATCTGAAAAATCATCACTTTTCTTCCTGTTGACCTGAGCTTTGATCAAGATTGTCAATTTTAATCTTGATGAAATGGCCAATTTGCTGTATCAATGGAATTTTTTTTCTTGGTGGTGGGGGGCGGATTTTGCAAGTATCGTGCTCCACATGACGTCTTCTTGTCTGTTTGTGCGCAGCACTACGTCTACATCATTGCACATAGAATCGCCAAACTTTACACACATATTTGTCTTGCCCTGGAATAGACTGTGCCCAATTTTTAACTCTCTCGGCCCAAGGCCTACATTATGACGTCATAATTTGATAATTCGACAAGTAAAAAACTTCATCCAATCAAGATGCAATTTATTGAGTGACATGACGGCATAAACTGGTGGAGAAAAAAAAATGACGTCATCGGTCACGTGGTTCGGCCGCCATCTTGGAAAAACCGAAAAACTTTGCACCTCTATATCTCTGAAAGTGCTGAATAGAAAAAATTGAGACATGGCTCATTGTAAAGAGCTCTCAATGGGGAATAAAATATGTTAATGATGTCATAGGTGCCTCCATTATGACGTCATAATTCGGCAAGTACAAAACTTCATTAGATCAAGATGAAATTTCGTGAGCGTCATCCAAGGATAAATTAGTGGAATAAAAAAAATTATGACGTCATATATCACGTGGTTCGGTAGCCATTTTGGGAAAACCGAAAAAAATTGCACCTCTATCTCTGAAACTGCTGCATGGAAAAAATTGACATGGCTCATTGTAAAGAACTCTGCATGGGGAATACAATATGCTAATGATGATGTCATATGTGCCTCCATTATGACATCATAATTTGACAAGTACAAAACTTCATCCGATCAAGATGAAATTTCTTGAGCATCATCTAGGGATAAATTGGTGGAGAAAAAATAATGACGTCATCGGTCACGTAGTTCGGCCGCCATATTTGTTTTTAACACAAAAGCCTTAAAAACCACTGAAAACATCCTGGCGAGGGTTTGCAATCTCCGAGTGCCCTTTCTTGTTTACTCTTGTACGGTAACATGTTTTTGCTTTTCTTTTCCCTTTTGCAGTCCAATTGATAATATCATGGTGTGGAGTGATTTTTCCCTAAAGTTTGGTAGTTTGTCCAATCTTTCAAAATTCACGGAATTGTTATAAGAAAATCAGTCCAATCATCATAGTATTAAAGCATCATAGTATTAAATTAAAGCATCATAGTATTACTTTAACTGATCGAAAATTGGAACAAAACACATAATTTTTCCAACATAAAAAACATTGGTCAGCTTTGGCGAAAACAAGGAAGTTTTCCACATTGGCAAGCTCTTATCCTCAGTTTATTTTACATTGGAAACTGGCTGTTTGACAACCATCATGTTTAATCAGTGGTGTCACATGACTTCAGACTACACAAGTTTGGATAAAACAGATGGCACTGGAAGGTTTTCAGTGTTCACATCTATTTTTATGCCTTGCAGTGATTTTTTTTTATCTCTCCTTGCTAAAAGTCACAATTTAAAGTGAATAGTTCGAAATGAAAAGCAAATTTACAAGGCCTGTTTTGCTCATGATGTCAGACCACTTCACTTGGTTCTTTGGCCTTGCATGTTCTGTGGAAGCCTAACTGTTTGGAGTGGCTTGATATCTTCCGACATGGTGTCATACGTTCAGAAATAACAGCCGATGAAAAAAAACTTTTGCTCGAGGCAATGTTTTGCCATCATGGCTCGTCTACCAGGTGTAAAACCAGTTTACGTTTACCATGGCACCATGCACTATCATTAGAATGGGATACAAATCCCTTAGAAATTCAAGACAAATCTTTTGTGTGTGAATCAAATAAATATCTGTGCAGTGAACTATAGCCATTTCAACAACATATGTTCTCGAGACCATTCGACTAAGTTTCTGGAGAGCAAGTTTAAATGGTAAATCAAAAAAATCTGCATCAACTACAATGACACTTTTCGACGTCATGACATCGACCGATTTGCCTCTGTCCACATTATTACATCATCATACATACTTGTACCAAATTCATTTAAATCCATTCAGCTGTTCTCAAGTATCACATTTTTACCTGACATGACCTCTGACTTCATCAATATCACAAAATCACCTCACTCCTCACCTTTGGTGTCAAAATATAATCAGTTCATCTTTGCATCATAACATACACTTACCCCAAGTTTGGTCAAAATCCCATCACCAGTTCATCAGTTAGAACAGTAACAGAATTTTTTTTACTGAATGGGACCTCTGACCTTTGACATAGCAATCCCATAATCTAATTAGTTCATGTTTACATCATTATACAGTCACGTGAAAAAGTAAGTACACCCCATGTAAAGTTGACTTTTTCAACATATTTCAACATACAGCTATTTGATCTTCATTTCAACAATATTGTTAGATAAAGGTGATATAATATAACAAATATCATGAAACATTTACATTTTGTAGTCCATTGTATAATTTAAATAAACATAAATGCAAATTTTGCATGCGGAAAAAGTAAGTACACCCTTGGCTCTAATAGGTGGTATTGCCCCCTTTGGCAGAAACAACCTCAAGTAGGTGTTTCTTATAACTGTCTACCAGTCTCTGACATCGACTGGGAGAAATTTTTTGCCCACTCCTCCATGCAGAATTCTTTCAGCCGTGCGATGTTTGAGGGGTTTCTTGCATGCACAGCTCGTTTCAAATCCCCCCACAACATCTCGATGGGATTTAGATTCGGGCTTTGACTTGGCCATTCCAGAATCATCTATTTTTCTTTTCAGCCATTCCTTGGTGGATTTACTGGTATGTTTAGGGTCATTGTCATGTCATGTTGCAAGGCCCACCTTCGGTTGAGCTTCAACTTTCCGACAGATGGCCTCACATTATCCTCAAGCACCCTCTGGTACAATGAAGAATTCATTGTGGATTCTATGACGGTGAGCTGCCCAGGCCCTGATGCAGCGAAGCTGCCCCAAACCATAATATTTCCACCACCATGCTTTACAGTTGGCATCAGGTTATTGTGGTCAAATGCTGTCTTTGGTTTTCGCCAAACATGTCTTCTGGTACTGTGGCCAAATAGCTCTACCTTTGACTCATCTGTCCAGAGCACATTGTTCCAGAAGTGCTCGTCTTTGCCGAGGTGTTCATTGGCAAACTTTAGTCTTCCCCCTGATGTTCTTTCTGGACAGCAAAGGTTTCCTCCTGGCACACCTCCCATGTAGATCAAATTTGTGCAGCCTCTTTCTAATGGTAGACTCGTGCACTTTGACATCAACAGTGGCAAGAGCTACCTGTCGGTCCCGTGATGACATTCTGGGGTTCTTAGAGACTTCTTTCAGCATCTTGCGGTCTGCTCTCGGGCTGAACTTGCTGGGGTGGCCTGGCCTGAACAAGTTGGCAGTTGTTTGGAATCTTCTCCACTTGTCGATGATCTTCCGGACAGTCGAATGATTCATTTCAAATTGTTTTGAGATCTTTTTGAAATCCCTTCCCAGACTCGTAGGCATCTATAACCTTCTTTCTGGAGGCCTCAGAGAGGTCTTTTGATCTAGGCATGGTGACGCCGCAGACTTCAACAACAAAGAGCAAACCAAACTAAATGTCTGAGGTTTAAATAAGACAGGTTCCTCCAAGATCCTCTCTAACGATGTTCTAATCATTTGCACCTGAGCTGGTGCACCTGATTCTAATTTTAGGTATTTGAAGTAGTGATAAATGTCGGGGTGTACTTACTTTTTCCACATGTGAAATTTGCATTTATGTTTATTTAAATTATACAATGTACTACAAAATGTAAATGTTTCATGATATTTGTTATATTATATCACCTTTATCTATCAATATTGTTGAAATGAAGATCAAATAGCTGTATGTTGAAATATGTTGAAAAAGTCAATTTTACATGGGGTGTACTTACTTTTTCATGTGACTGTACATACTTGTACCATGATTGATGGAAATCCCTTCAACTGTTCTCAGGTTATCACATTTTTTACCTGACATGACCTGTGACCTTTGATCTGTTGATGCCATAATCTAATAAGTTCATCTTTGCATCATATATACTCTTACCAAGTTTGTTCAAAATTCCATCGCTTGTTCACAAGTTGGCACGGCAACATTATTTTAACTTAACATGACCTTTGACCTCTTGATCAACATTTCATCAGTTCATGGTTACATCATTATGCATATGTGGACCAAGTTTGATTTAAATCTGTTCAGCTGTTCTCAACTTATCCCATTTTTACCTGACATGACCTTTGACCTCTTGATTCCAATATATAATCAGTTCATCTTTGCATCATATATACTTCAGCCGTTCTTAGGTTATCGCGGTAACAAAATAATTGTAACAAGACCTCTGATCTTTGACCTATTGACCCCAAAACCAAATCATTTTATCTTTGCATCACATTATATAATTATACCAAGTTTGGTGAAAATCCCATGACCGATTCACATGTTAGCTCGGTAACAGAATTTTTACCTGATGGGAATCTGACATTTCACCTCTTGACCCAAGAATGTAACCAGTTAATGTTTACATCATTATACATAATTGTACCAAGTTTGAATCAGATCCCTTCAGCCGTTCTCAAGTTATAAACCTATTACAGAGTTTGACCTTTGTGACCTCTTGACCCCAAAAACTGATCAGTTCATCTTTGCATCACAATACATACTTGGACCAACTTCGGTCAAAATCCCATCACTGGTTCACAAGTTACAGTGGTAACACAATTTTTACCCAACATGAACTCTGACGTTTGTCTTTTGACCTCGTGACCCCAACGTCTAATCAGTTGATCTTTACCTCAATTTCCATAACTTCACCAAGTTTGACTAAGATCTCTTCAGCCGTTCTCAAGTTATCGTGGTAAGGAAAACCTATCATGGACGGACAGCCGGACAGACA
Organism: Myxine glutinosa; assembly: GCF_964187855.1. Classification (NCBI taxonomy): domain Eukaryota; kingdom Metazoa; phylum Chordata; class Myxini; order Myxiniformes; family Myxinidae; genus Myxine; species Myxine glutinosa. Next base: position 186,901,724 of record NC_136266.1, read on the forward strand.
ACTTGAAAACAATGTCTCCGGCAACTTCGTCGGCAGTAGGATAATAAATAAAAACATTCAAAATCTTAACATTTCTACATTTCTTGACATGGTGTCTTACGATCACCAGACAAAGTGGAATTGTAGTTAGAGTGTCTGTCCTGAGTCAGGGAGTTCAGCGGATTGATTCCGACCCTGGTCGAGGCCTACCAAACTCTTATTAAATAAACTAAAGAGTTCATTGAACACAATACCCCACACAGTGTTCAGGTGTATACAGTGATCCCTCGTTTATCGCGGGGGTTACGTTCCAGAACCCCCCGCGATAGACGAAAATCCGCGAAGTAGCGACCATATTTTTATTTTATTATTTATATATATTTTAAAGCTTTATGACCCTCCCCACACTCTTATTAACCTTTCCCATACTCTTATAAACACTTCCTATACTCTTAAACACTTTTTACACTCTTAAACATACGTAATTTTAACAACATATAAAATTCTAATGGGTACTCACCATTGAAGATACTGTAGCTACCCATGGGTTCCCCAAGCAAGACCAGCATCAGAATCTCCTTGCTCCAGCCGGTGACGTCACCGGCAGGGATTCCCGGCGCGAGAGTGGCTGGTCACGTGACCGCTAAAGCGTGCCGCGCTTTGCGGGTATAATCAGCTACACCTGTTGATCACGTGACCACCGATTCACCGAAGCACGCCACGCTTGAGAGGCGTGGCTTTCGGTTTCTGGTTGTGCTTTATAATGCAGCCCGATAAACGGCTTTTCAGTGTTCCCGAGTTGGTTTTGAGAATAAATATCTTCTCGGACGAGTTTGTGTCTTGCCCGTCATTTCGTCCGTATCAAGCAAGAGCCCCGGCTCTTCAATACTACAACTTGCGTGATGAAGATGATGATGAATTAGCTGTGCAGTACTGATGACGATGAAGGTGATGACGATGATGAATGTACTGCACAGCCAGAAAGAGCATTACAGTTACCCATTACGTGGGTAACTAGCGCAAGCTGCCGCATCTGCGTTTTCCATACGCACGACTCTTTGTCTACCCTTCTACGGTACACTATGTAGTATGTACAGTATTTTATTTCTTGTAATATGTTTTAAATACTGTATTTTTCTTATTTCTTTACGTTTTTTTATTTTTTAGGCTAGAAAATGCTTATTTTACCACAAAAATATTTAAAATAATAGTATATAAAAATACATTTATACCGCAAAATCCCGCGATATAGCGAAAAATCCGCGATATAATTACCTTCGCAAAAGCGGAAGGTTATGTTTTGATCGCTGTGTATTTATTTGTATGTCTGTGTGTGTGTGTGTGTGTATGTTATTCGCATAACTCAAAAAGTATTCAACCGAATTGCATGAAATTTGGTGGGATGATTGGTTATTATACGGGACACATTTGATTAGATTTTGGGAGCAATCGGGTCAAAGGTCAAGGTCAAGAAAAGGTCAAAATCGTATTTTTACCATAGCGCGGTCAATTTTTATCCAATTGGCATGCAACTAATGCCAAAATGTTCAGAATTCAATGCCCGATCTTGTGATATACGACATGACCCAGTGAAGACATTACCCTTGTTAGCGGTTGGGGGTCAAAGGTCAGGGGGGTCACAACCTTGCAAAATGTGCGTTTTTTGTCATAACTCGGTCAATTCTTATCCGATTTGCATGAAATCGGCACCAAACTGTTCACTGTTCTGTTCCCTACACTCCCATGCCAAGTACAGAACAGTAGCTGCGGCGAAGGTATGCGCTCTACCGAGTGCCCGTTCTAGTTTTACATATACTAGCGAGAAAAACCCGCGATGTACCGAAGCCGCGAAAAGTGAACCGCGATATAGCGAGGGGTGACTGTACTTCAATTTTAATAAAATAATGATGTGAAAGGTTTTTAAAGAATTTTAATAAGATAATAAAAATCTAGAAGTTTAGTACTTCTGAGGCAGTCTTATACACCACTATTTCACACCACACCACAGGTAGAGTGCACACCTCCGCCAGGCTGACCAGTTTGTTTTGTATCACACAAGAACCACCTTTAGAGGCCATTTTCCCCCGCAGAGCGGGGGTTGGCCTTTTTCGGGCACCATGGTCCCCTTTTTGAAGCAATGTTTTATGGCCGGATGCCCTTCCTGCCACCAACCCTGTTAGTCGCCTCTTGCGACACACAGGGAAATACCAGTGAACTGGTACTCAATTTGCCGACCTCAGAAGGATGACAGGCTGAGTCAGCCCCCCTGGCGTTAATACAGCGATAGACCAGGATTTGAACCCAGGATCCGAGGATCCCAAGCCGGCACCCTAACCGCTAAGCCAACACCAGGCTCGTTTTGTATCACACTGATAGGTGGAATCTGGATTGGAACCTGAACCAAAATCGAATCAGCTTGTTGTTGGCGCACCAACCAAATAATGCACCTAGTTTTATCATAAGCAGTCCACAACCTTGAGATATCATGCTACATATAGTTTTGGCCCTATTTATCAATGGTGAAGTATCACTCAAATAATTATGGTACCCGGATCTTCATCAAAATCTAATAATTTCGTCCTTGTCATATATCCAAATCTCTCCACAAAATGTCGGCTGAATCCGTACACAAATTTTTGAGATATCCTGTTCACAGACAAACAGTTACGGGTGACTTGGTGGTGGAGGTGATAAGACGACATTGTGTCACGGTTTAGGAGATCGAGTCTTTATTTATCACCAGAGAATGCACCGTCCATCGCCATCGTATTAGCTATGCGGCTCACACAAAAAACGTTCCCATTAGGATACAAGCATGAAACCGACTAGTGATGTTCTTATATATACACTCCTTAAATCCAGTCGATTAGTCAACTCGAAAATTAAACATGGCATCCATTTCTTTCAAAATGGCTGCCAGAATTACTAAAAAGTCGCATAAACTTTTTAATATTGAATTTAGGATGTACGCATATCAATACAAAATCACAGAACATATTATCTTCAAGAGGTCATTAAAATTTTCAATTGATCTTAATTTGGTGACGTGATGTTAGGGTTAGATGGCTATGTATATAAAGACCAAGTGTATGCATATAAAGACCACGGACGCCATCGGCAACATTCACCTCTGGCCAGATCTTTACGCCCAGGGTCAGTTTATCGTACCTGCGAGATGAATGAGGCAGATGGGGAACCGTGCTGGTGACTACGGAACGGCTACTACTAGGCCATTAGAGGTACACACACTCACCTCCAACATGTCTAGCCTGGGTTCGCATCTCAACCCAGCTATAAACTGTCATCCTTGTATTTCACATATTGGATGAGGCAACAATGTGTGCACCGTCTCTCTGATGGATGTTAAACTGGGTGTCCCTTCTGCTAGCAATCGTCCTTGGTGTATACCTTGAAGATCTTATGATGTATTTTAGGAATGAATTTGAAAATCCCAATTTGGATTGAAAGTACATTACTAATCAGAATATGTAAAACTGGCACTAAAGTTACTAGCAACGGTACCCGCCCGATGGGCGGGGCTTCAATTGGGAGGCCCAAATGAAAAGGTAAAATATCAGAAATTGAAGGCTTTTTTTTATTTTAAACGATTCATATAAACATCCGTTAAATCATATCACACGCAAATCATCAAAATCTAAACAGTATCTTACTATATATATATATATATATGAATGATCGTTTTAAGGCCATTTTCCCCACTAGAGCGGGGGTTAGCCTTGCGGGCATCATGACAATCATGGTTCCCTGTTTTGAGGCAATGTTTTTTATGGCCGGATGCCCTTCCTGACGCCAACCTTTGGTCACGCTCTTACGATGTGCAGGGATACGGTGTACCTATTCTAAACCGGGGTACACACCGGGATCATTCATCCCAGCAAGCTGGTACTCAATTTGCCGACCTCGGAAGGATGACAGGCTGAGTCAACCCCCCTGGCGTTAATTCAGCGATCGACCGGGATTCGAACCCAGGATCCTCGGATCCAAAGCCGGTACCCTAACTGCTAAGCCAACGCCAGGCTTACTATAATTACTACTTAGATTAGACATCTTACTATAATTCACCAAATGTCACACAGTGATCGATACAATATGATCGTGATCGTGAATCGTGATCGATAATCGTGTTCACAATCGCTATGTCGTATGTACTCCCGATACGTGTTTCCTTCAGTTGAAATGGGTTAGAATTCTCTCAAGCAGGGATTCAACCCGTGTCCTTATAAAAGGTCTTTGTCCGAGGTCACCTAGTTCGATCGGTGCAGCTGTGCAGCGACCGGTGCAGCTGTGTAGCGATTGGTGCAGTGATCGGTGCAGCTGTGCAGCGATCCGTGCAGCCGTTTGTGCGGCACCCGGGAAAGCAACATTGTCACAATGAGAACAATGAACGTTATGCGACCGCGAATGTTATGCGTGAGTCCAAACCTGAGAATGCTGGAGACTCAAGCTGAAATTGGGAAAACTAAATAGCCTATTTTACTCCTGGATATCCCAGGATTATCCACCCAAAATATCTTTGCGATCGGTTCAGCAGTTTTTATGGTACCTTCAAACAGACAGACAGACAGATGGACGGACATTTGGTGAAATCTAGTAAGACTAGCAACGGTACCCGCGGGGCTTCAATTGTGAGGCCCAAATGAAAAGGTAAAATATCAGAAATTGAAGGCTTTTTTATTTTAAACGATTCATATAAACATCCGTTAAATCATATCACACGCAAATCATCAAAATCTAAACAGTATCTTACTATAATTCACCAAATGTCCCACATTCCACACATCCACACAATCACGTGTAGGCCTATGGACGTTACGTGTTTGTGCCGTGCACGTGCCGTGTGTGTGGATGCTACGCACGGGTGGGAGGCCAGAAGCAAACAGGCAATGCATAAACGGTGAATGCTAAAGCATGAAACCAATAAATTCCACATTCCTGTAGCACCTTCAGTCGCACGTCAGACATGGACAGCAAGTTCGTGAAGGACTTCCATGAAAAACGTACCTGTTCGCAAACGGGTACGTTCACGTATAGAAACATCGATCGTGGGTCCGTGGCAGACGGCCGGACAGACGGACGGACAATTGGTGAATTATAGTAAGATTACCTTGCTGAGGTCCAAGCAAACTAATGATCTTCTGATGAGTTAAAATAAACTAGAACAATGTGACTGTCGCCAATACGCCTCTGCATAGTCCCACAACGGGTAGATGCCATCGTTCACTGTACTGAAATATATAAGTGCGACTCCCAGGGGAGTCCAGGGCTCCTGGTAGTTTGTCTACAGACTACACCACTTCCCCAATATGGGGTGGGAGACCCTAAATAAGTAATTTGAAGGCAATTCCCCAAAGGTAAGTGGTCAATTAACTGAAGAGATTTCAAATTAATAGAATTCATTTGAAAGTTTGGTAGGAGAGCACAATACAAACTTTATTAAACTTGAGAATATCCCAAACAACGAATAGCAGCCAAGTAATAAAAGCTATCAAAAGAACAGCAGCTGACAGCACTGAACAAATATCTGTGAAGGAAACATAAAATAACCTCTCATAATTAAAAGCATCCCCAAAAGGTTTAACTTAACCCAACTACCCACCAATGTAAATATACAAATCAACTATACACAAAACGCTAATTGTTTACACGACATAAAACAAGATCACATACCCTTTTCACAAGAGATCAGGGGTTACCCAGAACACGGTGGAAGCACTCCACTGCACCTCTGCCGAGACAGTGAACACACAATGCGGTTACCATTTAACAACAGCGTCCGTATTCCATTCATACATAAAGAACAAAATGGCGTCGCATACTCGATGCAGGCCTACCTTCGTCTGCCGGTTACATGCACACACCCACTGGACAACCAAGACTGCACTGGAGTACCAAAACTCGGAAATACACTTCTTGAGGCGATGCAACCAAGCACAGCACCTTAGCTGCGGCAACCAGGAAGTTTTATGGCCGAGGCCTTTTTTATTATAAAAAAAGGTAAAAAAAACACGCTCAAAAGACAATCAATAAACCCATCACCATCACCACCACACAAGTACCCAGAGAAATCAAACCATTAATAAACCCATCACCATCACACAAGAACCCAGAAAAATCAAAAACCAAGAAATCAAAAGCCAGGAAACAAGATATCAAACAAAAAATAGGAACTCAAAGAGAAAAAGCAAACCAAAATATCAAGAAAACGCAAGAAAACAAGGTTCAAAGACCAAAATGAAAATCAAATCAAATTCAATAAACCATAAATCATAAAAACCAAAGTCCGTCATCCCTATCCCAAACCCCCAAAAACCCCTCTCCCACCCCAGGCAGCAGACACCTAACTCTAACTAACCAAAGGGGAGGGAGAAAGGAAAGAAGACCCTATCCCCCCTCCCACCCCCCCGAAAACAACCAAAGAAGGGACACCTTAAAACAATAAGGGTCAAGGGGCCTTTTTTCCTTTGCATACCGAAATCAACAACCGGCTGCTAACCGCAGCAGGGGAACATGCAGCCACAAACACGTTGAGGGCTCGACCCACCGCTGGAAATAATAATGAAAGAAAATAAAAATCAAACCAAGGCAAAATCAAGATAAAACAAAAGGAAACCCAACTGCCCCCACCCTCCCCAGGCCGCGCCCGGGAGGGCCCACCCGGAAGATGCCCCACAAGGAAGGCCCCGGCTCCCTGAGCTGCCCACGAGGCGTGAGTGTCCCAATGAGAATCACCGCCCGACAGGGCCCGCAAGCACACCTGACGGAGCACCCCCAACCTTTCCAAGCCCGGGCGGCAAGCTCGGTCAGGGACTACGGCTGCACATGACTGTCGCCCGCACATTTGGAAGTAACCTCCCGCGGGACCCCCCCCCTTCACCACGGAAAAGCCCGGCCGTATTCTCCGCTCCAGGGAGGGCTTTACGACACACCTGACGCATCGTTGCGGCCAGCACCCCGCCCCGTCGCCCGCAGGCTGTCGCCAAGCCTGTACCTTTGGAGGCAGGATTGGGCCATGCCCCATATCTGCCCAGGATCCAACCATACCCTGGTATAGAAACCTCTGGTTCTCGCTCGCCACAAGACGGTCTTGATTATACAGACCGTTCTCCAGGCCTGCCTCCATTTGCGGACAGGCACTGGTTGTGGTAGGAGCCCGCTAAACGCAAAGACGTCCCGTCTGACCATCACCAGCCAAGGCACATAGCATTCGAGGAGGCCAGCCGCAAGCGACCAGACCCCCTCGGCGACAGGGCAGTCCCAAAGGACATGCCTGACGGTTTCGTCCCCTGTGCATCGGGGTCGGGGACACTGGACCGACACGTTCAGGCCCCTCTGGAACTGAAACACCCGGACCGGAAGACACTCATGGGCGGCTTGCCACGCGACGTCCTTCTGGTCGTTGGCGAGACAGCAAGCCGAAACGTTCTCCCAAACCTTTCTCGCCGTACGTTCTGCGAGAGGCCTTCCGCGAAGGATACGCACCTCCCGCAGCACCTCCCTTGGGCGCAAGTGATCCAGGACCCGCGACAACTGCCAACCGATGGGCCGACAGGTCAACAGGCCCTGCTCCCGGGCGAACCCCTCAAACATCCGGAAATGCCCCGGACACGACCCGGAAAAAGGCCGAGACAGCGGGAGGGACCGCCCTTCCAACCGCGCGACGGACGGCCCCAGAAAGAAAAACAGAAAGTCCCGCGCCAGCCGGCGACCCGGGTCCTCAGACACGAATAACTCCATGAGAGTACACGCAAACGCAGACATACATACAAACACCGGGCAGGGGACACCCTTCCCACCCAAGGACGGGCTCATCTTCACGACCCTCCTACTCCTGCGCTCTGCTCGGGTACCCCAGAAGAAAGTGAAAATTATTCCTTCTAGAGCCCGTCCCACCGCAGGAGGAGGTGGGGAGATTCTCGCCAAATACAACAACTTACCGATCAAAACATTCTTGATAACTAAATTTCGCCCCTCCATGGTTAGGCGACGAGACCGCCAAGAAGCGACCTCCAATTCCAATCCCCCAATGACCGTTCGCCAGTTCTCAGCGGCCACGCCGCCTGGGTCAAAGCAGACCCCGAGGATCTTTAATCGATCTCTCCGCTCCGTGTACGGGCAAGGGGGGCCGGAGCCCGTCCTGTGCCGACCAAAGTGCATGACCTCACTCTTCTGAGGATTGATTTTAGAAGAGGAGGCCAACCCAAAACGCTCGCAGAGACCCACCAGTCTGCACATGGCGACTGCATCGGTGACGAACACCGACACGTCGTCCATGTACAGACTCACCTTTAGGCGCTCCCCATGGGTTCCGGGAATCCACAACCCAGGGAAGGATGGGTCCGCTCGCAGTGCACAAGCAAACGGTTCAATTCAAAGGACAAAAAGGACTGGTGACATTGGGCAGCCCTGCCTGACCCCAGAAGCGACTGGGAAGGCTCCCGAGAGGTGTCCGTTGACCAGAACACGGGCTTCAACGTCCCTATACATCAGGTCCACCCAATGCATCAAATTTGGCCCAAAGCCAAAACGGTCCAAAACGGCCATCATGTATTCATGTGACACTCTGTCGAAAGCCTTCTCCTGGTCCAAACTGACTATGCTCAGTGGGAGGCCTCTCTCCTCCGCTAGCTGGATCGCCTCTCGAACCAGGCCCAGGCTGTCGGACACTCTGCGTCCCGGAACAGCACAAGTCTGGTCCGGGTGCACGAGGTCCACCATGACACCGTGCACCCTCTTAGACAGCACCTTTGTTAGTATTTTGTAGTCGACATTCAACAAAGTGATCGGGCGCCAGTTGGACAGATCCTCCCGATCACCCTTCTTGTGCACGAGGTTTACGACGCCCCGGCGCATCGAATCTGGAAGCCTCGCAGAGGTGGCTAGCTCCCTCACTACCTGCAGATAGTCCTCGCCAAGGACGTGCCAAAGGCGGTGATAAAACTCCACGGGCAGGCCGTCGTCACCCGGGGTTTTATTCGCGGCCAAATCCCTAACGGCGGAGGTCAATTCCTCCAGGCTCACCGGCTCCTCCAACCGCTCCCGCTGTTCGGGGCTCAAAAGATTCCTCAGATGGCCGAGAACGTCGGCCATCTGGATTTGGTCAACCGGTCGTTTTTCAAAAAGCCTGGAGTAATAGTCCTCCACTGCTTCAGTAATTTGGTCCGGATCCGAAACACGGCCTCCCCCCACATTAACCTGGGCCAAACCGCCCCTCCGCCTGGCACATCGTTGAAAGAAGAATCTGGTACACCTTTCGTTCCACTCCAATGCCTGCACCTTGCTCCGGAAAATGACGGCCCTCGCCCTGGCTTCGAGGAGGCTAAAAATCCTCCCCTTCACCCGGCGGATTTTCTCTGACACGTCCCTCCCTTCGCAAAGTTTCTTATGCAGGCGCTGGAGGTACGCCTGCATGCGCTTCAAACGCTCTCGTTTCCCCGCGGCCCTCATTCGCCCGGCCGTTCGGAAAAACCCTATGGTCCTACGTTTCACCTCCTCCCACCAGGCTGCCGAGGTAGGGAAGAGGCACCTGACCGTTTCCCACTCCCTATACTTCCGAACGTAGGCACGCACTAAACTGTCATCCTGCAAAAGGTGACAGTTAAGCTTCCAGAGTCCAAAACACCGGGGACGCACCCCATTTAATTCAATACCCAGAGACAAACGACAGTGATCTGAAAATGCCACCGCGTGAAGTACCAGGTCCGGGTCGCCAAAATTTGGTGTCAAAAGAATGTAATCAATCCTAGCCCGACTGGTACCAGCCGCATCGGTCCGGGTGACCTCATTCCTTTCCGCACCCGTGTCCCTCAACCTAAAATCCTGAACAAGCCCTTTAAGGGCCCGCGCCGATGACTCCAGGGGCAACCTGTCCAAACTTATATTAAAATCTCCCCCGACGATCACGGGGCCTGAGGTGGAGAGGGGCCCCAACTGGCGCAGGAGCTCCACTCTTTCTCCCACCGTTGTTGGAGCGTACACATTGACCAAGGTCAGTGGGGTCGAGGAAACCACCACCCTGAGCACGGCCAATCGCCCCGGGATAATTTCTTCTAAACTAAGGACCTCGACATTCGGGCTCTTAATAAGGAACCCTAATCCTGCCGCCCTATTAGTGTAGCTGCCGGACCAATACGACTCTCCGTACCGCCAATTTGCACGGAGGTATCCATACTCACCGTGCGGAATATGGCATTCCTGCAACAGGCAGACATCCCATTCAAAATTGCGCAGTTCTTCAAAAATAGCGATCCTCCGGACCGTGGTACGGACTCCCCGTACATTTAAACTCGTTAGTTTAAAGCTCATAGGTGTTAGTGTATTAATCACCAACACTAGTGCAAACCACGAAAGGGGAGTCATAGGACTTATGAAGCTCCTCCCTCCTTGCCAAGACGCGACGAGCTACCATTCTTCCTCCCCCTGCGGTTCTTCCCGCAGCCGGGAGCCACGAGGGTGCCCTGGAGCCAGTCCCCATCTATGCAGACATTCTCCCCGGGTAGCAGGGAGAGGTCCTCCTGCTCGGGGGTCAAATAAATTACCCCCCCTCGCCCGCCACCCGGGGAAGAAAGCCACCAGTCCTCCGCGAGCAAACCCTCCTTGAGGCCCATGGCCACAGCTGCCCCCGGAGGAGGGGTGAGGTCAACGGGTGGGGAACGACTCACGGGGGAACGGGAACGTGAGCGTTCAGGGGAAGACGGCATTTGGGGCCTCCCCCGGAGACCTGCTGCGGCCAACCCCGACTGCGCCCCACCCCTACCACGAGCAGGCGATCCCCCAGGCCTGGATGGGTCGCTTGATGCACGGGGGGCTCTGCGCCCCACAGGGGTTTTCTTCTTTGATGTTCTTGTGTTCTTTCCCTGTGGGGCTTTGCCCAGAGGAGCTTTTCCTTTGTCCTGGCCCCTCCTCCGACGCTTCTTCTCGGTCCATTCTCCCGGGTCACTTTGCTCATAGCCGGAGGAGGAGCCATCACTTCCAGCCTCCGGCAGCGGGGTTTCTGGCACCGAGGATGTTTCTTCTGGCACCGAGGATGTTTCTTCTGACCCCGCCACCGGAGCCACCATTCCTCGTGCATCCTCCCCTCCCACCGCAGTGGGCCCGACACCCGGCGAAGCCACATCCAGGTCCTGATCTAACCCTCCCTCTTCCATGTTCTCCTTTCCCTCCACCTCCCTCCCTTTACTTTCTACGGGGCGGGGGGCTGACACACACACAAACACATTAGTCCCCCCCCCCCCGACCCCAGATGCAATACCCTCCCCTGTCCCTTGGGCAAACCCCTCCCCCACCCCTTGGGCAACCCCCTCCCCAGCCCCTTGGACAACCCCCTCCCCAGCCCCTTGGACAACCCCCTCCCCAGCCCCTTGGACAACCCCCTCCCCAGCCCCTTGGACAACCCCCTCCCCAGCCCCTTGGACAACCCCCTCCCCAGCCCCTTGGACAACCCCCTCCCCAGCCCCTTGGACAACCCCCTCCCCAGCCCCTTGGACAACCCCCTCCCCAGCCCCTTGGACAACCCCCTCCCCAGCCCCTTGGACAACCCCCTCCCCAGCCCCTTGGACAACCCCCTCCCCAGCCCCTTGGACAACCCCCTCCCCAGCCCCTTGGACAACCCCCCCCCCAGCCCCTTGGACAACCCCCCCCCCAGCCCCTTGGACAACCCCCCCCCCAGCCCCTTGGACAACCCCCTCCCCCTCCCCAGCCCCTTGGACAACCCCCTCCCCAGCCCCTTGGGCAACCCCCTCCCCAGCCCCTTGGGCAACCCCCTCCCCCACCCCTTGGGCAACCCCTTCCCCCATCCCTTGGGCAACCCCCTCCCCAGCCCCTTGGGCAACCCCCTCCCCCACCCCTTGGGCAACCCCCTCCCCCACCCCTTGAGCAACCCCCTCCCCCACCCCTTGGGCAACACCCCCCCCAGTCCCTGGAGGCACACCGTCCCCTTTCCCTGTCCCTGGAGGCACACCGTCCCCTTTTCCTGTCCCTGGGGGCACACCGTCCCCTGTCCCTTGGGCAACACCCCCACTCCCGCCCGCAGCAGCACGCATCTTGCTCGCGTAACTCTGCGGGCAGGAGCGGAAAGTGTGCCCCGGCGCACCACAGAGGTTGCACCGCACCGCTTGGGTGCAGCGCTCCCTCAAATGTCCCAACTCGCCACACTGGGTGCAGATACTTGCTGTACACCCAGTAATCAAGTGGCCAAGTTGACCGCATCGGCGGCACAATTTCGGCTGTCCCGCGTAAAAGACTTGGCCTCGGTCCATCCCAACCATTATTCCATTAGGGATATGGGTGGCCGTGCCGTCCTGCCTCGTCCGCAGCTTTACCCGGAACTGCCGAGAACCGGTCCAAATGCCGAGGCTGTTCCGGACGAGCCGTACTGGGCCTCGGATGTCCGCGTATCGACTGAGCCAAACCTTGACATCATAGTCACTCACGCCTTCGTTGTACAGGTGGACGGTCACGACTCTCTCCTGTGTTTCTGAGAGAGCCTCGACCGCCCAGTCTGCCAGTTTCCCAGCAGACCGAGCGGTAGCCCACCGGCGCCAGAACTCGGCAAGTCCCTGCCCTGTTTGGAAGGACACGTCGAAGCCACGGGCGAGGGAGATCAGGCAGAAAAAGTCAACAGCCTTGAACCCCAGCACACCCAACAATACATCTCTACCAAATCTATCTCCGGCCGGCACACTGCAAGCCACATCAATCAACCGAAACCGGACACAATTATGGCGCCTGCTCGCCATGCCGGGGTTCTAGGAGGGGCGGAGGACAACACTCGGGGTGGGGGGGAGGGGGGGAGGGAGGGGCGGGAGACGAAGGGGGGCACAAGACTCCCCCCTGTCTGGTGGGCAACGCCCCCCAAACAGGAGGAAGATGGGGGAAAGCAGGGAGGGAAAAAGACGAACGAAAATGCAGGACAAACAAGCAATAATCAAAGCAATAATCAAAGCAATAAGTAAATAATAAGAAATGCAAACACAGTAAAATACAGGAAACGAAAACACCGGCAGAGAAACAAAACTCGTTCACTCGTGACGGCGCCTCGCATCCGGAAACAAGCACAGCTGCGACAACCAGGAATTTTATGGCCGAGGCCTTTTTTATTATAAAAAAAGGTAAAAAAAACCACGCTCAAAATACAATCAATAAATCCATCACCATCACCACCACACAAGAACCCAGAAAAATCAAACCATTAATAAACCCATCACCATCACCACCACACAAGAACCCAGAAAAATCAAAAACCAAGAAATCAAAAGCCAGGAAACCAGATATCAAACAATAAATAAAGAGAGAAAGCAAACCAAAAGATCAAGAAAACGCAAGAAAGCAAGGTTCAAAAACCAAAATGAAAATCAAATCAAATTCAATAAACCATAAATCATAAAAACCAAAGTCCGTCATCCCTATCCCAAACCCCCAAAAACCCCTCTCCCACCCCAGGCAGCAGACACCTAACTCTAACTAACCAAAGGGGAGGGAGAAAGGAAAGAAGACCCTATCCCCCCTCCCACCCCCCCGAAAACAACCAAAGAAGGGACACCTTAAAACAATAAGGGTCAAGGGGCCTTTTTTCCTTTGCATACCGAAATCAACAACCGGCTGCTAACCGCAGCCGGGAACATGCAGCCACAAACACGTTGAGGGCTCGACCCACCGCTGGAAATAATAATGAAAGAAAATAAAAATCAAACCAAGGCAAAATCAAGATAAAACAAAAGGAAACCCAACTGCCCCCACCCTCCCCAGGCCGCGCCCGGGAGGGCCCACCCGGAAGATGCCCCACAAGGAAGGCCCCGGCTCCCTGAGCTGCCCACGAGGCGTGAGTGTCCCAATGAGAATCACCGCCCGACAGGGCCCGCAAGCACACCTGCCGGAGCACCCCCAACCTTTCCAAGCCCGGGCGGCAAGCTCGGTCAGGGACTACGGCTGCACATGACTGTCGCCCGCACATTTGGAAGTAACCTCCCGCGGGACCCCCCCCTTCACCACGGAAAAGCCCGGCCGTATTCTCCGCTCCAGGGAGGGCTTTACGACACACCTGACGCATCGTTGCGGCCAGCACCCCGCCCCGTCGCCCGCAGGCTGTCGCCAAGCCTGTACCTTTGGAGGCAGGATTGGGCCATGCCCCATATCTGCCCAGGATCCAACCATACCCTGGTATAGAAACCTCTGGTTCTCGCTCGCCACAAGACGGTCTTGATTATACAGACCGTTCTCCAGGCCTGCCTCCATTTGCGGACAGGCACTGGTTGTGGTAGGAGCCCGCTAAACGCAAAGACGTCCCGTCTGACCATCACCAGCCAAGGCACATAGCATTCGAGGAGGCCAGCCGCAAGCGACCAGACCCCCTCGGCGACAGGGCAGTCCCAAAGGACATGCCTGACGGTTTCGTCCCCTGTGCATCGGGGTCGGGGACACTGGACCGACACGTTCAGGCCCCTCTGGAACTGAAACACCCGGACCGGAAGACACTCATGGGCGGCTTGCCACGCGACGTCCTTCTGGTCGTTGGCGAGACAGCAAGCCGAAACGTTCTCCCAAACCTTTCTCGCCGTACGTTCTGCGAGAGGCCTTCCGCGAAGGATACGCACCTCCCGCAGCACCTCCCTTGGGCGCAAGTGATCCAGGACCCGCGACAACTGCCAACCGATGGGCCGACAGGTCAACAGGCCCTGCTCCCGGGCGAACCCCTCAAACATCCGGAAATGCCCCGGACACGACCCGGAAAAAGGCCGAGACAGCGGGAGGGACCGCCCTTCCAACCGCGCGACGGACGGCCCCAGAAAGAAAAACAGAAAGTCCCGCGCCAGCCGGCGACCCGGGTCCTCAGACACGAATAACTCCATGAGAGTACACGCAAACGCAGACATACATACAAACACCGGGCAGGGGACACCCTTCCCACCCAAGGACGGGCTCATCTTCACGACCCTCCTACTCCTGCGCTCTGCTCGGGTACCCCAGAAGAAAGTGAAAATTATTCCTTCTAGAGCCCGTCCCACCGCAGGAGGAGGTGGGGAGATTCTCGCCAAATACAACAACTTACCCATCAAAACATTCTTGATAACTAAATTTCGCCCCTCCATGGTTAGGCGACGAGACCGCCAAGAAGCGACCTCCAATTCCAATCCCCTAATGACCGTTCGCCAGTTCTCAGCGGCCACGCCGCCTGGGTCAAAGCAGACCCCGAGGATCTTTAATCGATCTCTCCGCTCCGTGTACGGGCAAGGGGGGCCGGAGCCCGTCCTGTGCCGACCAAAGTGCATGACCTCACTCTTCTGAGGATTGATTTTAGAAGAGGAGGCCAACCCAAAACGCTCGCTGAGACCCACCAGTCTGCACATGGCGACTGCATCGGTGACGAACACCGACACGTCGTCCATGTACAGACTCACCTTTAGGCGCTCCCCATGGGTTCCGGGAATCCACAACCCAGGGAAGGATGGGTCCGCTCGCAGTGCACAAGCAAACGGTTCAATACAAAGGACAAAAAGGACTGGCGACATTGGGCAGCCCTGCCTGACCCCAGAAGCGACTGGGAAGGCTCCCGAGAGGTGTCCGTTGACCAGAACACGGGCTTCAACGTCCCTATACATCAGGTCCACCCAATGCATCAAATTTGGCCCAAAGCCAAAACGGTCCAAAACGGCCATCATGTATTCATGTGACACTCTGTCGAAAGCCTTCTCCTGGTCCAAACTGACTATGCTCAGTGGGAGGCCTCTCTCCTCCGCTAGCTGGATCGCCTCTCGAACCAGGCCCAGGCTGTCGGACACTCTGCGTCCCGGAACAGCACAAGTCTGGTCCGGGTGCACGAGGTCCACCATGACACCGTGCACCCTCTTAGACAGCACCTTTGTTAGTATTTTGTAGTCGACATTCAACAAAGTGATCGGGCGCCAGTTGGACAGATCCTCCCGATCACCCTTCTTGTGCACGAGGTTTACGACGCCCCGGCGCATCGAATCTGGAAGCCTCGCAGAGGTGGCTAGCTCCCTCACTACCTGCAGATAGTCCTCGCCAAGGACGTGCCAAAGGCGGCGATAAAACTCCACGGGCAGGCCGTCGTCACCCGGGGTTTTATTCGCGGCCAAATCCCTAACAGCGGAGGTCAATTCCTCCAGGCTCACCGGCTCCTCCAATCGCTCCCGCTGTTCGGGGCTCAAAAGATTCCTCAGATGGCCGAGAACGTCGGCCATCTGGATTTGGTCAACCGGTCGTTTTTCAAAAAGCCTGGAGTAATAGTCCTCCACTGCTTCGGTAATTTGGTCCGGATCCGAAACACGGCCTCCCCCCACATTAACCTGGGCCAAACCGCCCCTCCGCCTGGCACATCGTTGAAAGAAGAATCTGGTACACCTTTCGTTCCACTCCAATGCCTGCACCCTGCTCCGGAAGATGACGGCCCTCGCCCTGGCTTCGAGGAGGCTAAAAATCCTCCCCTTCACCCGGCGGATTTTCTCTGACACGTCCCTCCCTTCGCAAAGTTTCTTATGCAGGCGCTGGAGGTACGCCTGCATGCGCTTCAAACGCTCTCGTTTCCCCGCGGCCCTCATTCGCCCGGCCGTTCGGAAAAACCCTATGGTCCTACGTTTCACCTCCTCCCACCAGGCTGCCGAGGTAGGGAAGAGGCACCTGACCGTTTCCCACTCCCTATACTTCCGAACGTAGGCACGCACTAAACTGTCATCCTGCAAAAGGTGACAGTTAAGCTTCCAGAGTCCAAAACACCGGGGACGCACCCCATTTAATTCAATACCCAGAGACAAACGACAGTGATCTGAAAATGCCACCGCGTGAAGTACCAGGTCCGGGTCGCCAAAATTTGGTGTCAAAAGAATGTAATCAATCCTAGCCCGACTGGTACCAGCCGCATCGGTCCGGGTGACCTCATTCCTTTCCGCACCCGTGTCCCTCAACCTAAAATCCTGAACAAGCCCTTTAAGGGCCCGCGCCGATGACTCCAGGGGCAACCTGTCCAAACTTATATTAAAATCTCCCCCGACGATCACGGGGCCAGAGGTGGAGAGGAGGGGCCCCAACTGGCGCAGGAGCTCCACTCTTTCTCCCACCGTCGTTGGAGCGTACACATTGACCAAGGTCAGTGGGGTCGAGGAAACCACCACCCTGAGCACGGCCAATCGCCCCGGGATAATTTCTTCTAAACTAAGGACCTCGACATTCGGGCTCTTAATAAGGAACCCTAATCCTGCCGCCCTGTTAGTGTAGCTGCCGGACCAATACGACTCTCCGTACCGCCAATTTGCACGGAGGTATCCATACTCACCGTGCGGAATATGGCATTCCTGCAACAGGCAGACATCCCATTCAAAATTGCGCAGTTCTTCAAAAATAGCGATCCTCCGGACCGTGGTACGGACTCCCCGTACATTTAAACTCGTTAGTTTAAAGCTCATAGGTGTTAGCGTATTAATCACCAACCCTAGTGCAAACCACGAAAGGGGAGTCATAGGACTTATGAAGCTCCTCCCTCCTTGCCAAGACGCGACGAGCTACCATTCTTCCTCCCCCTGCGGTTCTTCCCGCAGCCGGGAGCCACGAGGGTGCCCGGGAGCCAGTCCCCATCTATGCAGACATTCTCCCCGGGTAGCAGGGAGAGGTCCTCCTGCTCGGGGTCAAATAAATTACCCCCCCTCGCCCGCCACCCGGGGAAGAAAGCCACCAGTCCTCCGCGAGCAAACCCTCCTTGAGGCCCATGGCCACAGCTGCCCCCGGAGGAGGGGTGAGGTCAACGGGTGGGGAACGACTCACGGGGGAACGGGAACGTGAGCGTTCAGGGGAAGACGGCATTTGGGGCCTCCCCCGGAGACCTGCTGCGGCCAACCCCGACTGCGCCCCACCCCTACCACGAGCAGGCGATCCCCCAGGCCTGGATGGGTCGCTTGATGCACGGGGGGCTCTGCGCCCCACAGGGGTTTTCTTCTTTGATGTTCTTGTGTTCTTCCCCTGTGGGGCTTTGCCCAGAGGAGCTTTTCCTTTGTCCTGGCCCCTCCTCGACGCTTCTTCTCGGTCCATTCTCCCGGGTCACTTTGCTCATAGCCGGAGGAGGAGCCATCACTTCCAGCCTCCGGCAGCGGGGTTTCTGGCACCGAGGATGTTTCTTCTGGCACCGAGGATGTTTCTTCTGACCCCGCCACCGGAGCCACCATTCCTCGTGCATCCTCCCCTCCCACCGCAGTGGGCCCGACACCCGGCGAAGCCACATCCAGGTCCTGATCTAACCCTCCCTCTTCCATGTTCTCCTTTCCCTCCACCTCCCTCCCTTTACTTTCTACGGGGCGGGGGCTGACACACACACAAACACATTAGTCCCCCCCCCCCCGACCCAGATGCAATACCCTCCCCTGTCCCTTGGGCAAACCCCTCCCCCACCCCCTTGGGCAACCCCCTCCCCAGCCCCTTGGACAACCCCCTCCCCAGCCCCTTGGACAACCCCCTCCCCAGCCCCTTGGACAACCCCCTCCCCAGCCCCTTGGACAACCCCCCTCCCCAGCCCCTTGGACAACCCCCTCCCCAGCCCCTTGGACAACCCCTTCCCCAGCCCCTTGGACAACCCCCTCCCCCGCCCCTTGGACAACCCCCTCCCCCGCCCCTTGGACAACCCCCTCCCCAGCCCCTTGGACAACCCCTTCCCCAGCCCCTTGGACAACCCCCTCCCCAGCCCCTGGGGCAAACCCCTCCCCCACCCCTTGGGCAAACCCCTCCCCCACCCCTTGGGCAACCCCTCCCCCACCCCTTGGACAACACCCCCCCCCAGTCCCTGGAGGCACACCGTCCCCTTTTCCTGTCCCTGGAGGCACACCGTCCCCTTTTCCTGTCCCTGGGGGCACACCGTCCCTGTCCCTTGGGCAACACCCCCACTCCCGCCCGCAGCAGCACGCATCTTGCTCGCGTAACTCTGCGGGCAGGAGCGGAAAGTGTGCCCCGGCGCACCACAGAGGTTGCACCGCACCGCTTGGGTGCAGCGCTCCCTCAAATGTCCCAACTCGCCACACTGGGTGCAGATACTTGCTGTACACCCAGTAATCAAGTGGCCAAGTTGACCGCATCGGCGGCACAATTTCGGCTGTCCCGCGTAAAAGACTTGGCCTCGGTCCATCCCAACCATTATTCCATTAGGGATATGGGTGGCCGTGCCGTCCTGCCTCGTCCGCAGCTTTACCCGGAACTGCCGAGAACCGGTCCAAATGCCGAGGCTGTTCCGGACGAGCCGTACTGGGCCTCGGATGTCCGCGTATCGACTGAGCCAAACCTTGACATCATAGTCACTCACGCCTTCGTTGTACAGGTGGACGGTCACGACTCTCTCCTGTGTTTCTGAGAGAGCCTCGACCGCCCAGTCTGCCAGTTTCCCAGCAGACTGAGCGGTAGCCCACCGGCGCCAGAACTCGGCAAGTCCCTGCCCTGTTTGGAAGGACACGTCGAAGCCACGGGCGAGGGAGATCAGGCAGAAAAAGTCAACAGCCTTGAACCCCAGCACACCCAACAATACATCTCTACCAAATCTATCTCCGGCCGGCACACTGCAAGCCACATCAATCAACCGAAACCGGACACAATTATGGCGCCTGCTCGCCATGCCGGGGTTCTAGGAGGGCGGAGGACAACACTCGGGGTGGGGGGGAGGGGGGGAGGGAGGGGCGGGAGACGAAGGGGGGCACAAGACTCCCCCCTGTCTGGTGGGCAACGCCCCCCAAACAGGAGGAAGATGGGGGAAAGCAGGGAGGGAAAAAGACGAACGAAAATGCAGGACAAACAAGCAATAATCAAAGCAATAATCAAGCAATAAGTAAATAATAAGAAATGCAAACACAGTAAAATACAGGAAACGAAAACACCGGCAGAGAAACAAAACTCGTTCACTCGTGACGGCGCCTCGCATCCGGAAACAAGCACAGCTGCGACAACCAGGAATTTTATGGCCGAGGCCTTTTTTATTATAAAAAAAGGTTAAAAAAACACGCTCAAAATACAATCAATAAATCCATCACCATCACCACCACACAAGAACCCAGAAAAATCAAACCATTAATAAACCCATCACCATCACCACCATACAAGAACCCAGAAAAATCAAAAACCAAGAAATCAAAAGCCAGGAAACCAGATATCAAAACAATAAATAAAGAGAGAAAGCAAACCAAAAGATCAAGAAAACGCAAGAAAGCAAGGTTCAAAAACCAAAATGAAAATCAAATCAAATTCAATAAACCATAAATCATAAAAACCAAAGTCCGTCATCCCTATCCAAACCCCCAAAAACCCCTCTCCCACCCCAGGCAGCAGACACCTAACTCTAACTAACCAAAGGGGAGGGAGAAAGGAAAGAAGACCCTATCCCCCCTCCCCACCCCCCCCCCGAAAACAACCAAAGAAGGGACACCTTAAAACAATAAGGGTCAAGGGGCCTTTTTTCCTTTGCATACCGAAATCAACAACCGGCTGCTAACCGCAGCCGGGAACATGCAGCCACAAACACGTTGAGGGCTCGACCCACCGCTGGAAATAATAATGAAAGAAAATAAAAATCAAACCAAGGCAAAATCAAGATAAAACAAAAGGAAACCCAACTGCCCCCACCCTCCCCAGGCCGCGCCCGGGAGGGCCCACCCGGAAGATGCCCCACAAGGAAGGCCCCGGCTCCCTGAGCTGCCCACGAGGCGTGAGTGTCCCAATGAGAATCACCGCCCGACAGGGCCCGCAAGCACACCTGCCGGAGCACCCCCAACCTTTCCAAGCCCGGGCGGCAAGCTCGGTCAGGGACTACGGCTGCACATGACTGTCGCCCGCACATTTGGAAGTAACCTCCCGCGGGACCCCCCCCTTCACCACGGAAAAGCCCGGCCGTATTCTCCGCTCCAGGGAGGGCTTTACGACACACCTGACGCATCGTTGCGGCCAGCACCCCGCCCCGTCGCCCGCAGGCTGTCGCCAAGCCTGTACCTTTGGAGGCAGGATTGGGCCATGCCCCATATCTGCCCAGGATCCAACCATACCCTGGTATAGAAACCTCTGGTTCTCGCTCGCCACAAGACGGTCTTGATTATACAGACCGTTCTCCAGGCCTGCCTCCATTTGCGGACAGGCACTGGTTGTGGTAGGAGCCCGCTAAACGCAAAGACGTCCCGTCTGACCATCACCAGCCAAGGCACATAGCATTCGAGGAGGCCAGCCGCAAGCGACCAGACCCCCTCGGCGACAGGGCAGTCCCAAAGGACATGCCTGACGGTTTCGTCCCCTGTGCATCGGGGTCGGGGACACTGGACCGACACGTTCAGGCCCCTCTGGAACTGAAACACCCGGACCGGAAGACACTCATGGGCGGCTTGCCACGCGACGTCCTTCTGGTCGTTGGCGAGACAGCAAGCCGAAACGTTCTCCCAAACCTTTCTCGCCGTACGTTCTGCGAGAGGCCTTCCGCGAAGGATACGCACCTCCCGCAGCACCTCCCTTGGGCGCAAGTGATCCAGGACCCGCGACAGCTGCCAACCGATGGGCCGACAGGTCAACAGGCCCTGCTCCCGGGCGAACCCCTCAAACATCCGGAAATGCCCCGGACACGACCCGGAAAAAGGCCGAGACAGCGGGAGGGACCGCCCTTCCAACCGCGCGACGGACGGCCCCAGAAAGAAAAACAGAAAGTCCCGCGCCAGCCGGCGACCCGGGTCCTCAGACACGAATAACTCCATGAGAGTACACGCAAACGCAGACATACATACAAACACCGGGCAGGGGACACCCTTCCCACCCAAGGACGGGCTCATCTTCACGACCCTCCTACTCCTGCGCTCTGCTCGGGTACCCCAGAAGAAAGTGAAAATTATTCCTTCTAGAGCCCGTCCCACCGCAGGAGGAGGTGGGGAGATTCTCGCCAAATACAACAACTTACCGATCAAAACATTCTTGATAACTAAATTTCGCCCCTCCATGGTTAGGCGACGAGACCGCCAAGAAGCGACCTCCAATTCCAATCCCCCAATGACCGTTCGCCAGTTCTCAGCGGCCACGCCGCCTGGGTCAAAGCAGACCCCGAGGATCTTTAATCGATCTCTCCGCTCCGTGTACGGGCAAGGGGGGCCGGAGCCCGTCCTGTGCCGACCAAAGTGCATGACCTCACTCTTCTGAGGATTGATTTTAGAAGAGGAGGCCAACCCAAAACGCTCGCAGAGACCCACCAGTCTGCACATGGCGACTGCATCGGTGACGAACACCGACACGTCGTCCATGTACAGACTCACCTTTAGGCGCTCCCCATGGGTTCCGGGAATCCACAACCCAGGGAAGGATGGGTCCGCTCGCAGTGCACAAGCAAACGGTTCAATACAAAGGACAAAAAGGACTGGTGACATTGGGCAGCCCTGCCTGACCCCAGAAGCGACTGGGAAGGCTCCCGAGAGGTGTCCGTTGACCAGAACACGGGCTTCAACGTCCCTATACATCAGGTCCACCCAATGCATCAATTTGGCCCAAGCCAAAACGGTCCAAAACGGCCATCATGTATTCATGTGACACTCTGTCGAAAGCCTTCTCCTGGTCCAAACTGACTATGCTCAGTGGGAGGCCTCTCTCCTCCGCTAGCTGGATCGCCTCTCGAACCAGGCCCAGGCTGTCGGACACTCTGCGTCCCGGAACAGCACAAGTCTGGTCCGGGTGCACGAGGTCCACCATGACACCGTGCACCCTCTTAGACAGCACCTTTGTTAGTATTTTGTAGTCGACATTCAACAAAGTGATCGGGCGCCAGTTGGACAGATCCTCCCGATCACCCTTCTTGTGCACGAGGTTTACGACGCCCCGGCGCATCGAATCTGGAAGCCTCGCAGAGGTGGCTAGCTCCCTCACTACCTGCAGATAGTCCTCGCCAAGGACGTGCCAAAGGCGGCGATAAAACTCCACGGGCAGGCCGTCGTCACCCGGGGTTTTATTCGCGGCCAAATCCCTAACAGCGGAGGTCAATTCCTCAGGCTCACCGGCTCCTCCAATCGCTCCCGCTGTTCGGGGCTCAAAAGATTCCTCAGATGGCCGAGACGTCGGCCATCTGGATTTGGTCAACCGGTCGTTTTTCAAAAGCCTGGAGTAATAGTCCTCCACTGCTTCGTAATTTGGTCCGGATCCGAAACACGGCCTCCCCCCACATTAACCTGGGCCAAACCGCCCCTCCGCCTGGCACATCGTTGAAAGAAGAATCTGGTACACCTTTCGTTCCACTCCAATGCCTGCACCCTGCTCCGGAAGATGACGGCCCTCGCCCTGGCTTCGAGGAGGCTAAAAATCCTCCCCTTCACCCGGCGGATTTTCTCCGACACGTCCCTCCCTTCGCAAAGTTTCTTATGCAGGCGCTGGAGGTACGCCTGCATGCGCTTCAAACGCTCTCGTTTCCCCGCGGCCCTCATTCGCCCGGCCGTTCGGAAAAACCCTATGGTCCTACGTTTCACCTCCTCCCACCAGGCTGCCGAGGTAGGGAAGAGGCACCTGACCGTTTCCCACTCCCTATACTTCCGAACGTAGGCACGCACTAAACTGTCATCCTGCAAAAGGTGACAGTTAAGCTTCCAGAGTCCAAAACACCGGGGACGCACCCCATTTAATTCAATACCCAGAGACAAACGACAGTGATCTGAAAATGCCACCGCGTGAAGTACCAGGTCCGGGTCGCCAAAATTTGGTGTCAAAAGAATGTAATCAATCCTAGCCCGACTGGTACCAGCCGCATCGGTCCGGGTGACCTCATTCCTTTCCGCACCCGTGTCCCTCAACCTAAAATCCTGAACAAGCCCTTTAAGGGCCCGCGCCGATGACTCCAGGGGCAACCTGTCCAAACTTATATTAAAATCTCCCCGACGATCACGGGGCCAGAGGTGGAGAGGAGGGGCCCCAACTGGCGCAGGAGCTCCACTCTTTCTCCCACCGTCGTTGGAGCGTACACATTGACC
Organism: Myxine glutinosa; assembly: GCF_964187855.1. Lineage (NCBI taxonomy): Eukaryota > Metazoa > Chordata > Myxini > Myxiniformes > Myxinidae > Myxine > Myxine glutinosa. The sequence continues at coordinate 186,925,675 of NC_136266.1, forward strand.
AAGGTCAGTGGGGTCGAGGAAACCACCACCCTGAGCACGGCCAATCGCCCCGGGATAATTTCTTTTCTAAGCTAAGGACCTCGACATTCGGGCTCTTAATAAGGAACCCTAATCCTGCCGCCCTGTTAGTGTAGCTGCCGGACAATACGACTCTCCGTACCGCCAATTTGCACGGAGGTATCCATACTCACCGTGCGGAATATGGCATTCCTGCAACAGGCAGACATCCCATTCAAAATGCGCAGTTCTTCAAAAATAGCGATCCTCCGGACCGTGGTACGGACTCCCCGTACATTTAAACTCGTTAGTTTAAAGCTCATAGGTGTTAGCGTATTAATCACCAACCCTAGTGCAAACCACGAAAGGGGAGTCATAGGACTTATGAAGCTCCTCCCTCCTTGCCAAGACGCGACGAGCTACCATTCTTCCTCCCCCTGCGGTTCTTCCCGCAGCCGGGAGCCACGAGGGTGCCCGGGAGCCAGTCCCCATCTATGCAGACATTCTCCCCGGGTAGCAGGGAGAGGTCCTCCTGCTCGGGGGTCAAATAAATTACCCCCCCTCGCCCGCCACCCGGGGAAGAAAGCCACCAGTCCTCCGCGAGCAAACCCTCCTTGAGGCCCATGGCCACAGCTGCCCCCGGAGGAGGGGTGAGGTCAACGGGTGGGGAACGACTCACGGGGGAACGGGAACGTGAGCGTTCAGGGGAAGACGGCATTTGGGGCCTCCCCCGGAGACCTGCTGCGGCCAACCCCGACTGCGCCCCACCCCTACCACGAGCAGGCGATCCCCCAGGCCTGGATGGGTCGCTTGATGCACGGGGGGCTCTGCGCCCCACAGGGGTTTTCTTCTTTGATGTTCTTGTGTTCTTTCCCTGTGGGGCTTTGCCCAGAGGAGCTTTTCCTTTGTCCTGGCCCCTCCTCCGACGCTTCTTCTCGGTCCATTCTCTCGGGTCACTTTGCTCATAGCCGGAGGAGGAGCCATCACTTCCAGCCTCCGGCAGCGGGGTTTCTGGCACCGAGAATGTTTCTTCTGGCACCGAGGATGTTTCTTCTGACCCCGCCACCGGAGCCACCATTCCTCGTGCATCCTCCCCTCCCACCGCAGTGGGCCCGACACCCGGCGAAGCCACATCCAGGTCCTGATCTAACCCTCCCTCTTCCATGTTCTCCTTTCCCTCCACCTCCCTCCCTTTACTTTCTACGGGGCGGGGGGCTGACATACACACAAACACATTAGTCCCCCCCCCCCCGACCCCAGATGCAATACCCTCCCCTGTCCCTTGGGCAAACCCCTCCCCCACCCCTTGGGCAACCCCCTCCCCAGCCCCTTGGACAACCCCCTCCCCAGCCCCTTGGACAACCCCCTCCCCAGCCCCTTGGACAACCCCCTCCCCAGCCCCTTGGACAACCCCTTCCCCAGCCCCTTGGACAACCCCCTCCCCAGCCCCTTGGACAACCCCCTCCCCAGCCCTTTGGACAACCCCTTCCCCAGCCCCTTGGACAACCCCCTCCCCAGCCCCTTGGGCAACCCCCTCCCCCACCCCTTGGGCAACCCCCTCCCCCACCCCTTGGGCAACCCCCTCCCCCACCCCTTGGGCAACCCCCTCCCCCACCCCTTGGGCAACACCCCCCCCAGTCCCTGGAGGCACACCGTCCCCTTTTCCTGTCCCTGGAGGCACACCGTCCCCTTTTCCTGTCCCTGGGGGCACACCGTCCCCTGTCCCTTGGGCAACACCCCCACTCCCGCCCGCAGCAGCACGCATCTTGCTCGCGTAACTCTGCGGGCAGGAGCGGAAAGTGTGCCCCGGCGCACCACAGAGGTTGCACCGCACCGCTTGGGTGCAGCGCTCCCTCAAATGTCCCAACTCGCCACACTGGGTGCAGATACTTGCTGTACACCCAGTAATCAAGTGGCCAAGTTGACCGCATCGGCGGCACAATTTCGGCTGTCCCGCGTAAAAGACTTGGCCTCGGTCCATCCCAACCATTATTCCATTAGGGATATGGGTGGCCGTGCCGTCCTGCCTCGTCCGCAGCTTTACCCGGAACTGCCGAGAACCGGTCCAAATGCCGAGGCCGTTCCGGACGAGCCGTACTGGGCCTCGGATGTCCGCGTATCGACTGAGCCAAACCTTGACATCATAGTCACTCACGCCTTCGTTGTACAGGTGGACGGTCACGACTCTCTCCTGTGTTTCTGAGAGAGCCTCGACCGCCCAGTCTGCCAGTTTCCCAGCAGACCGAGCGGTAGCCCACCGGCGCCAGAACTCGGCAAGTCCCTGCCCTGTTTGGAAGGACACGTCGAAGCCACGGGCGAGGGAGATCAGGCAGAAAAAGTCAACAGCCTTGAACCCCAGCACACCCAACAATACATCTCTACCAAATCTATCTCCGGCCGGCACACTGCAAGCCACATCAATCAACCGAAACCGGACACAATTATGGCGCCTGCTCGCCATGCCGGGGTTCTAGGAGGGGCGGAGGACAACACTCGGGGTGGGGGGGAGGGGGGGGAGGGAGGGACGGGAGACGAAGGGGGGGCACAAGACTCCCCCCTGTCTGGTGGGCAACGCCCCCCAAACAGGAGGAAGATGGGGGAAAGCAGGGAGGGAAAAAACGAACGAAAATGCAGGACAAACAGGCAATAATAATCAAAGCAATAATCAAAGCAATAAGTAAATAATAAGAAATGCAAACACAGTAAAATACAGGAAACGAAAACACCGGCAGAGAAACAAAACTCGTTCACTCGTGACGGCGCCTCGCATCCGGAAACAAGCACAGCTGCGACAACCAGGAAGCTATCGCAGAGGACCCGAGCAATAGTGGTCTCCCGATATGCCTGCACAGGTAGCTTATAAAGCCAAAAGGGGCGGAACCAATATAATTATCTCTGACGGTGACTAACGATTGGTCCCACAGGCTACACAAGTTTGATTTAAATCCCTTCATCTGTTCTCAAGGATCATTTTTTTACCCGACATGACAGGTTTCACATCGACCGGTGAAGTAGTTTCACAGAAGGGATTTTTTCAACTATCGGCTTTAAGCAAATATGGCTGCCATACCACATGACATATGATCTGCATATGTATGGTTAGGGGATCACGTTTGTGAAGTTTCGTGTTGTTCGGATAAGGTTAGTTTTTCTATCCAAGATGGCTGCCAAAACAGGTGATCTATACCATCATTTTCAAACTATATGCAATAGTGCTGTTAGATGATATTTGTAAAATTTCGCATCGATAGGGTGAGTGGTTTCAGAGATATAATTATTTAAGATTTTCCTTCAATCCAATATGACTACCAAACCATGTGACTTATGATGTCATAAATTTAATATTTCAATACAAATGGGTCATAGATCATGTACATGCAATTTCAGATTTTTAGGATAAGGAATTCGATTAAAACATTTTTGGCTGGTATACCACTTCACCGATGATGTCATTATTATCATGCCTCTGTTCCCCATTGGGAGTACTTGACAATGTGGCAGCTTTCAAAATTTTCCATTCAGCGGTTTCCGAGAAATAATTTTTCAATTATTTGCTTTTAACACTAGAACCCCCGGAGCGGTCAATTTGACCGCACATGTTTGGTAGCTGACTGAATGAATGAATATGAATGAATGCCTGAATGAATGAACATATTTCATTGGTAGCTGACTATGAGTGTAATTTTTTTTGTTCACAGTTTTGATTTTTCTTGACTTTTCTTGATTCTGGGTGTTGAATATTCATGCAAAATATTGACCTCCTGACCTCAACCACATTTGAGTTACAGGCTATTATACCTAAAACCGCCACTGCGGTCAATTTGACCGCTAAGGAAATGTATTGCATAAAACACATGGGTTCAGCATTGATGAATTGTAATTTGAGATAAGTTATTGTGAATACATGTTTCGATGAGATTTCATCTCTGTGTGCCGAATCTGCTACGCAGGAAGTGCATGTAAAATTTCCAAAATTTTCATTCGTTCATTCATTCATTCGATTTGAGACAGTGTACTGTATTCACGTTATACAGTAAACTTGTCACGGTGGCCAGGGCTCACGGACAAGGAGATTTTTGAGCTATTAGGTAGGTGGGTGAGGCTGGTAGTTTTTTTTTTTTTTTTTTTTTTTGTATACTGAATCGAGGCTCGTGAAAGAGCTAACATTTATTTTACAAACAAATCAACCAGACAAACAAAATATACAAAAAGAGGGAGCGGAAGACAAGATGGGGAGAGAAGGGGAAGCACACAACCACAACATTTGAGAGCAGGGAGAAGTGTAGGAGGGAGAGGGCTTGGGGGCAGGAGGCGTGGGAAGGGGGGGGGGGGAGAGGTATAAAACACAAGGGGACCGAAATTAGCGGGGGTAGAAAAGATCAAGGTTTTGGATGGGGGAGGATAAGAGATGGTGGTGAACAGTTGTTTTAAAGACCTGGAGGGTGGAGTGGGATTGAAGAGAGTGAGGGAGTTTGTTCCAGAGGCGGGACAAAAGAGGAATGAAGGAGTGAAGGTGAGCAGAAAGTCTTGATTTTGGCAGTTTAACCATAAGAGGGTTGCAGGCAGATCTTGTGCGACCTGTAGGAATATTTGGGGGACAGAGCCCAGAGAGAGCTGGGGGGGGGGGGCAAGGCCAGAGAGGAGTCGGTAGAAGACGGAAAGACCACCAACCTGCCTGCGGTGAGTGAGTGAAAGGCCCTTGGAGTTAGCTTCATCGCGGGAGATTCCAATGATTCTGAACGCTTTGGTTTCAACAGCGTGAAGACGAGCTAGGTGTGAGGCAGGAGCACCAGACCAGAGGGGAGAGCAGTATTCCATAGAGCTGTGGATGAAAGCCTTGTACGTGGTGAGGAGCTCAGGTGTGCCAAGGAAGGACTTCGCACGACGGAGGATGCCCAGTCGGCGACTGGCTTTGGAGGCCAGATTTGAAATGTGGTTTTCCCAGGAAAGATCATGGCAAATAGTGAGACCCAAAAGCTTGAGTGACAGAACTTCTTGGAGAGGATTATTCAGAAAGTGGATGGGAGGGTTTTCCAGTCGGTCTTTTCGGAGAGACATCGTAAGAGTGTGAGATTTGTCAGGATTGAAAGACATGTTCCATTTGTTTGCCCAGTCTGTGATTTTGTCCAGGTCTGCAGAGAGTGAGGAGGCTGCAGACTGCCGATCTGAGGGATGAGGAATGGAGCGACAGAGAGTAGAGTCGTCAGCAAAGAGATAGAGAGGATTTTCAAGAGTCAGAGAGATCATTGATGAAGACCAGAAAAAGCACAGGGCCCAGAACACTGCCTTGGGGAACTCCAGCCTGAACAGATTAGGTTAATCTAGTTCTAGTTCTAGGTTAATCCAAGATGGCTGACATACCACGTGACCTACGACGTCACAATTGTCATAAAAACATTCTACATAGGTGTCACTCCTACCCAGAATGTTTCGTCTCCATCGGACATATATATGGTTGCTGAGAAAAACCCGAAAACATAATGCCTCTAGCGACTTCGTCGGCGGAGGCATAAAAATACATAAACAATTGGATGTGCTTATTAGAGACCCAAGGTTAACATAAATATTTATTGAAATCTTTGAAGTCCAAAGACTTAAAGTCCACACATATATTTTAAATAGAAACAATTCCAAAAGTTGCTAGCTTTTGGACAGTAACTTAAATAAGTAAATAAATAAATAAATAAATAAATAAATTTTGGACAGTAACTCTGTTTTTATAATATTATTATTAACTTTAACTCTGTTTTTATATTGAGAACAGTAACTTGCAAAAATAAAATTCTACTGCCTATATATACATGAGCTGTAATTTGACTTTAAATACGTAGAACATAAACCTGGATGTTGTTATCACTTATCGGCAGCCTGGTAAATATGGATGTTTATACAGAAAAGTTTACAAGTCATGATACCTCTCGTGCTATTTCTGCTTTCCCTCTCAGAATCCAGAAGAGTACTGTTCAGGTGTTGTTCACCTCTTTGGCTCCTCTTCAAAATTGCGCTCATACACCCAGGTCAATAGGCAATTGCCTCAATCGCTCACTTTCTCAGTTGCTGTCGTCCAAACCACCGAGCCATAATTGTGGTTTGGTCTCCACACTTATTGCCTTTTCTCAGCCCATCACTTTCCAACAAGCACGCTTTGCTATCACACATTTGTTTCTGCCTTTTTGGGGCGCAGGTAATTGGTCCCCTAACGTCTGCATCGAGCCTGTGATTATGGGCCATTTCATATAGCCTTGCGTCTGTGGTTTCTTTGCAGTCGACCAGTCCTGAGAAAGTTTTTTTGAGCCTGCATTATGCTCTTTCTGTCCGAAGCATCATTTAAATTCTCGAGCACAAGTGGCAAATTCATTCCCCCAGACTGAATGAAATGCAAACCAACCGAAGTCTGCAAAACACTGCTAAACCAAACGACTCACTCGTGCAATTATTGTGACTCCCCTTATGCGTCGCTAATTTATTACAATTTCTCTTGCTGGTTATTGTTGAACAGAATTCTTGACAAATTGGTATGTGAATTGAGAAAACACGTGTTCACTCAATTGTTAGAAAAAGTGTTTGCTTATTGGTCAAGTGTTTATTAAAGTTTTACTTTGTGTTATCAAAGTTCTGAAATACAGGTCAATAGCAAATTAACATTCCAAATAAACCACAAACATCAATAATCTGCCAAAAACAAACTTTCCCAATACAACATCAACACAATTTTATACAACATTGTTGAAATTATATGTTTATACATGAGTATATTTTACAATAAGTTTTTTCATTAATAGTCTGATGTGGTGTTTCCTCGTATAATTAATTGTGACATCATATAGTATGTTTGGGCTGGGGGTTTGGAATCCTAAGGTCCTGAGTTCTGAATCCCATTCAGCTGTTGAATAAATACCAGTTGGGGTTGATTCAGCCTGTTCATTCCTTCCAAGGTCGGCGAAATGCGTACCAGGGCACTGGGTCCTCTCTCAGAGGTTGGTGGCAGGATTTGCACTCCGGCCGCCGTCAAAACACCTCATTCCATAGCACACACATTGGTGCGTGTCAGGATGGTGCTGAGGATTCGTCCAGGGACGCAGCGACGTGCTGATCCAGCGTACGCTCCCATATATATATATATATGTATATATATATATATATATATATATACATATATATATATATATATCATAGTGTAGGAGTTGCGGACAACGAGAGGATAAAAAACTTCTTGACTTGTTCAAGGTTCCTTTATTTCCACAGAACTCAAACTCGACAGGAACTCATGTCTTTTTATATCCCCCATGACTTCCGCCGCTCCTCTTAAAGGGGCGTGGCTCCAACACCAGAGCGCACGCCACGCCCATACCGTCAATAGACCCACTGGTCCCGCGCTAGTGAATTAGGCCTCTATGGGGTATCCCCCACATGCACCCCCCCCAGAATTCGCTCGCACGGGCAATGTCAGTTTTCGGGGGGCCTTAACCACCCGGCCGAAATGACCGCTGATGACCCGAGCAGGGACTGTTAGCGGCTTGGCGGTAGGTGGGCCAACCGGGGGCTTACCCGACTGGGGACAGCCCCGCCGTGGGGGTTGGGCCAACCGAGGGGGCTGGTCCAGGTCCAAGTGAGCCGGCTTGAGGCGGTCCACCGAAAGATGGTCCGGTTTGCCGCCGATGTCGACCACGAAGGACTTGCCCCCGGCCTCCAGAACGCGGAAAGGCCTGTCATAAGGCGGCCGAAGCGGCCCCCGGTGTGCGTCATGGTGAACAAAGACGTACTCTGCTGTATGTAGATCTGGTGGGACGTGGGCCTGAGGCAAACTATGTTGAGATGTGGGCACCGGTGCACACATCTTGGCATTCTCCCGGAGAACCGACCGCTGACGGGCAGCAGACCAGGGGCTTGTGGGGTCAGGAATGAATTCCCCAGGAACCCGCAGTGGCTGGCCATAGACGAGCTCAGCGGATGAGGACTGGAGGTCTTCCTTCGGGGCTGTCCTGAGGCCCAACATTACCCACGGGAGTCTGTCGGCCCAACTGTCATCCCAGAGGCTGGCCCCGAGAGCAGCTTTCATAGAACGATGGAACCTCTCACACAATCCATTAGCCTGGGGATGATATGCAGTTGTGTGATGGAGCTTTACCCCCAACCCCTGGGCAACAGCACCCCAGAGCTCTGAAGTGAACTGGGGCCCCCTGTCTGAAGAGATGTCCGAGGGGGCGCCAAAACGGGCAACCCAAGTGCCGATGAATGCCCGGGCCACATCGGCGGACATCGTAGATGTAAGCGGGATGGCCTCTGGCCACCTGGTGGTCCTATCGACCATCGTGAGGAGGTGGGTGAATCCCCACTAGGAGGGAAGGGGCCCCACCAGGTCCACGTTAACATGGTCAAACTGTCGCTCAGGCATGGCGATGCACCTTCGAGCGTTGGCACTCGACACAGGTGTTGGCCCAGTCGCGCACATCCTTCCTGAGCCCGTGCCAAACGAACTTCACCACCACCAACTTTTGCGACGCCTTCCTTGCCGGGTGAGAAAGACCGTGGATGGCATCGAACACCAGCCGTCTCCAGCTTGTGGGTACGACGGGGCGAGGCTGTCCCAAAGAAACGTCGCACAGTAGCGTGGTGCCCGTGTCGCTGAATGGCACATCAGACAGTTGAAGCCCCGTGACCGCCGCCCTGCAGGCCTGGACATCCGGGTTGGAGATCTGATCGGCTGCCATGCGGGCGTAGTCGATGCCAAGGTGAACCGCGCCAGCTATGGACCGGGAGAGGCAATCGGCGACCGTGTTATCCTTCCAAGCAACATGTTGGATGTCCATCGTGAACCCGGAAACGAAGGAGAGCCTGCGTTGTTGACGGGCAGACCACGGCTCCGAGACCTTGGCCATGGCAAAAACCAGGGGCTTGTGGTCCACAAACGCCGTGAATGGGTGGGCTTCGAACAGGTAACGGAAGTGTTGGACAGCTAGGTAGAGGCCTAGGAGCTCACGATCGAAGGTACTGCACTTTTGTTCATTAGGGCGGAGCTGCCGGCTAAACAAAGCAAGCGGCTGCCAGGCCCAGTTGACCCAATGCTCGTGCACGGCGCCAACCGCGGTAAGAGCAATCGGTGCATCGGGCAACGGATGTGCCAGCATGGTTGCGCTGGCGAGGGCCAGTTTAGCATCCGTGAAAGCCTTGGCCATCTCCTCGGTCCAGTCGATGGCGCATTTGGTAGGCCTGCCCTTGAGGGCCTCATAAAGGGGCCACATCAGCTGGGCCGCACGGGGCACGAAACGATGGTAAAAGTTCACCATGCCCAAAAACTCCTGCAAGGCCCTGACGGTGAGGGGGTGTGGAAAACCCTTCACAGCCACCACTTTAGATGGCAGTGGGATGGCCCCCTCCCTTGTGATGCGGTGGTCAAGAAAGTCATTTGAGGCCACCCCAAACAAGCACTTGGCCGGGTTAATGATAAGGCCGTGCTGACTGAGGCCTTCAAAGAGCACTCAGAGGTGAAGCATGTGCTCTGTCCTGGAAGCGCTGGCGATGAGAATATCATCCAGGTAGACGAACAGAAATGGCAAATCCCGCAACACGCTGTCCATCAGGCGCTGCAAAGCCTGTGCCGTGTTCTAGAGCCCAAAAGGCATACAGAAGAATTTGAAAAGCCCGAACGGTGTAATCACCGCGGTCTTAGGAACGTCCTGCAGCCGGACAGGGACCTGGTGGTAACCACGAACGAGGTCCACCTTAGAAAAAAAAACTTTACCGGCCAAGCGGGCAGAAAAATCCTGGATGTGCAGGATTGGGTAGCGGTCAGGGGTAGTGGCGTCGTTAAGGCGGCGGTAATCCCCACATGGGTGCCAACCGCCACCCGGTTTCGGCGCAATGTGGAGAGGCGAGGCCCATGGGCTGTCGGACCGTCGTACAATGCCAAGATGCTCCAACGTGTCGAACTCCGCCTTTGCGACAGCGAGTTTCCCCGGGTCGAGGCGTCGAGCCCGGGCGTAGACAGGCGGGCCGGTGGTCGGAATGTGATGCTCCACCCCGTGTCTGATGACAATGGCCGAAAAGGTGGGCCGTGTAAGGCCCGGGAACTCGGTGAGGAGGCGGGCGAACTCATCAGAAGTCGAGAGCGTGCAAGCAAGCCTCGTCGAGGCGGACCCGCTCAGCGAGCATGGAAGTGAACTGAATGTCTCCGCATGAATGAGCCGCCAATTTTTAACATCCACCAATAGGCCGTTGGCACAGAGGAAATCAGCACCCAGCAAGGGGGTGGACACCCTCGCCATGACAAAATCCCATGTGAACCGTTGTTTACCAAAATCACGTATCGTATCACGAAACGTGTTTACGTTTCGTATCATTTCGTATCATGTTTACGTTACCAAAATCACGTATCGTATCACGTGTTTACCAAAATCACGAACCGTATCACGTTTCGTTTACCAAAAGTCTGAATGGCACTGCTGTTGGCGGCTTCCAGGGTGGGGCCGTGACTACCGGCCTCCCGGTTCAATGCCGACGCAGGCAGGATGCTCACCTGGGCACCTGTGTCACAGAGGAAACGACGTCCGGAGTCGGTGTCCGAAATGAACAACAAACTGCCCGAACAGCCGACGTTCATGGCAGCTAAAGAGCGCTGGCCACCCCGTTTCCTGACTCGCTGAAGCTGCAGGGTGGCCGGCATGCCTTGGCCTTGGGACCAAACCTTGCGTGGTAAAAACACAAGCCGGGAGGCTTCTGCCGCTGGGCCGTAATGGGGGCCACAACGGTGCCCGCCAGCGTCGTAGGCTCGACGGGGCCGGGGTCCCATGCAGCCGCACTGCATTGTTGTCTGGCGGAGAAAAACTTGTCTGCTTCCCTGGCCAGGGTGCGGAAATCCTTAATGCGCGAGTTGGCCAAGGCTGACCGTACCTGTCCTGGCAGCTGCTGCAGGAACAGCTCCTTGAAGAGAAAACATGGCCGGTGGCTGCCCAGGAGAGACAACATGTGGTCCGTCAGCTCTGACGGCTTGGAGTCGCCCAGCCCTGGTAGAGAAAGGAGCTGATGGGCGCGCTTGGCCTCAGTGAGCTCGAAGGTATCAAGCAGCAGGGCCTTTAGCATCTCGTACTTGCCGCCCTCCGGAGGATCCTGGAGAAGGCTCACCACCCTGGTCGCAGTGGAGCCGCTGAGCGCAGACACGACATAATAACACTTAGTGTCGTCAGCAGAAATGCTCCGAATGGCGAATTGGGCCTCAGCTTGTGCGAACCAAACGACAGCCTGTCGTTCCCAAAACTCCGGCAGTTTGATCGAAACTGCGCTTGTCGCCATGTTCGCTCAAAGCTCCGAAAACGTTCAAGGGCAAGACGGGGTCACCAATGTAGGAGTTGCGGAGAACGAGAGGGTAAAAACTTCTTGACTGGTTCAAGGCTCCTTTATTTCCACAGACCTCAAACCCGACCGGAACTCGTCTTTTTATATCCCCCATGACTCCCGTCCGCTCCTCTTAAAGGGGCGTGGCTCCAACACCCGAGCGCATGCCATGCCCATACCATCAATAGACCCACTGGTCCCATGCTAGTGAATTATGCCTCTATGGGGTACCCCCACAATAGAGTATTTATATCCTTATCAATAACGGTATTTTATTTGATGGGTGCTAATCATGTGCCATAAAACTCTGTGATATCGCTTAAATACAAGTTAAAACTTATATACAAGTTAAAACTTAAGTAATACAAGTTAAAACTTAAATAATACAAGTTAAAACTTAAATAATACAAGTTACAACTTAAATAATACAAATTAAAACTTAAATAATACAAGTTAAATCATAAATAATACAAGTTAAATCTTAAATAATACGAGTTAAAACTTAAATAACACATGTTAAAACTTAAATAATACATGTTAAAACTTTAATACAAGTTAAAACTTAAATAATACAAGTTAAAACTTAAATAATACAAGTTAAATCTTAAATAATACAAGTTAAATCTTAAATAATACAAGTTAAATCTTAAATAATACGAGTTAGAACTTAAATACAAGTTTAAACTTTAATAAAACAAGTTAATATTTAAATACAAGTTAAAACTTTCATAATACAGGTTAATATTGAAATACAAGTTATCTTACAAGTTATATTATTATTTATTGACTGCTTGATACCGTGTTACAATACTTGCAAGTTACAATACTTGTTACAATTCCAATATTGCAAGTATTGCAAGTATTGATACCGTGACAGTTATTGACTGTAGCAAGGAAAAAATCAAATGAAAGACAAAATACGGGCATGTAAGTATAGCCTGGTGTTGGCTTAGCGGTTAGGGTGCCGGCTTGGGATCCTAGGATCCTGGATTTGAATCCCAATCACTGAATTAACGCCAGGGGGTTGACTCAGCCAGTTCATCCTTCTGAGGTCGACAAATTGAGGACCAGTTCACTGGTAATACCTTGTGTGTCGTAAGAGGCGACTAACAGGGTTGGCGGCAGGAAGGGCATCCGGCCATAAAACATTGCTTCAAAAAAGGGGACCAAGGTGCCCGAAAAAGGCCAACCCCTGCTCTGTGGGGAAAAATGGCCTCTAAAGGTGGTTCTTACAAGTTATATTGCCTTCGTCTTGCAAATAAAACAAGAAGAAGAGCAATCAAAGATTGCAAACCCTCGACAGGATGTATTTTCAGTGGTTTTTAAGGCTTTTGTGTGAAAGCAAATGTGGCGGCCGAACCAATGACGTCATAATCATTTTTTTTCTAAACTAATTTATTCCTAGATTATGCTCAAGAAATTTCATCTCGATCGGATGAAGTTTTGTACTTGTCGAATTATGACGTCATAACGGAGGCACCTATGACATCATCATTAACATATTTTATTCCCCATGGAGAGTTCTTTACAATGAGCCATGTCTCAATTTTTTATATTCAGCACTTTCGGAGATATAGAGGTGCAAATTTTTTACTTTTTTCCAAGATGGCGGCCGAACCACGTGACCGATGACGTCATCATCATTTTTTTTCTCCACCAGTTTATGCCGACATGGCGCTCAAGAAATGTCATCTTGATTGGATGAAGATTTGTACTTGTCGAATTATGACGTCATAATTGAGGCACCTATGACATCCTCATTAACACATTTTATTCCCCATGGAGAGTTCTGTACAATGAGCCATATTTCAATTTTTTCTATTCAGCGCTTTCGGAGATATAGAGGTGCAAAGTTTTTCGGTTTTTCCAAGATGGCGGCCGAAGCACGTGACCTATGACGTCATAATTATCATTAAAAATTATACAGGTGGATTTGCACCTATGGTGAAAATTTCCTGTCAATCGGACCAACGGTTGCAGAGAAAATCATATTTATTCTGTGCGGACAAACAGACAAACAGACAAACAAACAGACAAACAAACGGACTCAAATGCAATACCCTCTCCTCTGGCAAGGGTAATAATGTACTCCAAAGTGTCATAATCTATCTATAATTCCAGTAATCTCTGTGTGTATGTTTGTATGTTTGTATGTTTGTATGTTTGTATGTTTGTATGTATGTATGTATGTATGTATGTTTGTCTGTGACCACTGTTTCTCGACAACTACCGGTCCGATATACTTGAAACTTGCCAGGTATATTGCTGGGGACCCGAGGATGTGCCTTTTCAAGGTTTGAAATTAATCGGACAAGTAGTTACCGAGCTATGGCGATTTAGCCGTTCGCCGTTCGCTTTGGCGTTGCGAATGGACCAAACCATTTCATGTAAATAGAGGGGGGGGGATATAATTTTAGATATATATATAGTACGGGCATGCCCTAGTTAAAGTAAACCGACTAATTTCAATGAGGTCAGAGTATGTATTATCTAGTAACATTTTTGATAACATATATAATTCGACCATTATTTTTAACGTCAAAATTAAAATGAAAGTTAGTCCCTGGACATTTGATGAACTGCTACTCCATGCAAAATAAAACAGAAATTGAGTGTAGGCCTGTTGGATTTCAGGATAGTCTGGTCACTGCTGTCTGTGTGACCTTTTCACTTTATTAATCATAGCATGCATTTCAAGAGCACGTTCCAACATAATTAATCTACCATTCATTGCTTTTTAGTTTTGACAGGCAGTTTGGGATAACTCAGTGGGATAAAAAACATGATTTTTGGGGATATCAATTTGCACTAAACTGGCAACATCGAGATGAACTTTTCTGGACTTTCTGAGTTCTATAATCCGCTAACTCTCCAGCATGCAGCAGTAAAAAGGTTCCACGTTCACACAGTGTCTTATTGAGAGATGGTGTGGGTTCAGCCAAAGGACCCTGCCAAATCGCACAAATTAGGACAATTAAATAAACAGCTAAGTCTGGCCAGGTTTGTTTTTAATCCACTGAATGTCATAGTTTTAAAATTTGAACCTTTTGCCCAAAATGCATGCTCAGCAATCCCTAACTTTATTTCATCATGTTCGTGATCTCTGTTGAAACTTCTTTTGTTGCATTTGCTACATTCCACGCTTCAGGCAGTGAGCCATGTCCGTGCAACAAAAGCTTCTGAATCAACAACATTGCTGTTTGTTTTGTGTTTTGCTGAAGATGTTGCAGGCTGCTCTTGATTTTTTTTCTTTCGCAGATTACTATTATATACCAGTAAAATCACCGGGCAATGCAGAGTCTTCAAGAGGGTTGGAGAGAATTTGTACTGGGAATATGAAGAGAGGGTTGGAGAGAGAGGAAGGGAGGGAAGGGGGGAGGTGAGGTGGAGGAAAGAGGAGGGGATAGGGTTTAGGAGGGGTGGGAAAGGGGAAGGGGAAGAAAAAGGGGTGGAGAAAGGGGTGAGGGGAGGGAAGGGGTGAGGGGAGGGAAGGGAGGAGGGGAACAGGGAAAGGGGAGAGGGGGATGGCAGTGGGAAAGGTAAAAGGAAGGGGGAGGGGAAGGTGGGAGGGGAAGTGAGGGAGAGAAGAGGGGAGAGAGGATGGATGGGATGGATGGGGGAGAGGGGTAAGGGGGGAAGGAGAGTGAGGTTTTTACCAATTTTGTGAGACTCTTCTTGCAGCATCTAACTCATGATGTCCAAATGACATTGAAACAATGCCTCCACACTCGTGGATTCGGCATTCACAGCATTTTTCATGAATCATGAACCGCCGGGACCTTAACCCCCTTTTCCCATTGAAACAATGCCTCCACACTCGCGGATTCGACATCCACAGCATTTTTCATGAATCATGAACCGCCGGGACCATAACCCCCTTTTCCCATTGAAACAATGCCTCCACACTCGCGGATTCGACATCCACAGCATTTTTCATGAATCATGAACCGCCGGGACGCTAACCCCCTTTTCCCATTGAAACAATGCCTCCACACTCACGGATTCAACATCCACCGCATTTTTCATGAATCATGAACCACGGGACGCTAACCCCCTTTTACCATCCAAACAATGCCTCCACACTCACGGATTCAACATCCACCGCATTTTTCATGAATCATGAACCACGGGACCCTAACCCCCTTTTACCATCCAAACAATGCCTTCACACTCGTGGATTCGGCATCCACAGCATTTTTCATGAATCATGAACCACGGGACACTAACCCCCTTTTACCATCCAAACAATGCCTCCACACTCGCAGATTCAACATCCACAGCATTTTTCATGAATCATGAACCACAGGACCCTAACCCCCTTTTACCTTTGAAACAATGCCTCCACACTCATGGATTCGACATCCACAGCATTTTTCATGAATCATGAACCGCCGGGACGCTAACCCCCTTTTCCCATTGAAACAATGCCTCCACACTCGCGGATTCGACATCCACAGCATTTTTCATGAATCATGAACCGCCGGGACGCTAACCCCCTTTTACCATCCAAACAATGCCTCTACACTCACGGATTCAACATCCACCGCATTTTTCATGAATCATGAACCATGGAACCCGAACCCCCTTTTACCATTGAAACAATGCCTCCACACTCATGGATTCAACATCCATAGCATTTTTCATGAATCATGAACCAAGGGACCCTGACCCCCTTTTACCATCCAAACAATGCCTCCACACTCACGGATTCAACATCCACCGCATTTTTCATGAATCATGAACCATGGAACCCGAACCCCCTTTTACCATCCAAACAATGCCTCCACACTCACGGATTCAACATCCACCGCATTTTTCATGAATCATGAACCATGGAACCCGAACCCCCTTTTACCATTGAAACAATGCCTCCACACTCGTGGATTCAACATCCATAGCATTTTTCATGAATCATGAACCACGGGACTCGAACCACCTTTTACCATTGAAACAATGCCTCCACACTCACGGATTCGACATCCACAGCATTTTTCATGAAGCATGAACCACGGGACCCTAACCCCCTTTTACCATCCAAACAATGCCTCCACACTCGTGGATTCGGCATTCACAGCATTTTTCAGGAATCATGAACTGCCGGGACCATAACCCCCTTTTACCATCAAAACAATGCCTCCACACGCGCGGATTCGACATTCGCAGCATTTTCTAGGAATGTATCCCGCGTGAAGATTTGTACCATGGACATCTTGCACCGATCAGTGAGGCTGGTTCATGGTACGTAATTAAAAAAAAAACAAATTGGATTTCAAATCATGAAGTCATCATCAGCAAAGAGATCAGCATCATCAGCTGATCATCAGATCAGCGAGTCATCAGCAAAGAGATAGAGAGGATTTTCAAGAGAGTCAGAGAGATCATTGATGAAGACCAGAAAAAGCACAGGGCCCAGAACACTGCCTTGGGGAACTCCAGCCTGAACAGGAAGAGGAGATGAGAGAAACCCATTCAGGGCCACACGTTGACGACGACTAGAGAGGAAGTCCGCCAGCCATGCGTGGAGATTTCCATGGATACCAAAGGAGGAGAGTTTGGTGAGCAGAGCGGGGTGCCAGACCGTATCGAAGGCACGTGATATGTCGAGGGAGACAGTTCTAATTTCCTGTTTGGCATTGAGGACCTCCATCCATTGTTGAGACAGCAGAAGCAGCATGTCCAGAGTAGAGTGACCTGGTCTGAAAACAAATTGATGATCAGAGATCAAGCCATTGGAGAAGAGGAAAGATTTCATATCCGAAGCAATGATGGATTCCATGACTTTGCTGATAATTGGGAGAAGGCTGATTGGTCTGTAGTTGCTAGGATCTGTTTTTCCACCTTTTTTGTGCAAAGCGGTGATGTTGGCTGATTTCCAAGCAGATGGCAGTTGACCTTGAGCAAAAGAGAGGGTGAAGAGAACAGAGAGAGGGAGTGAAAGAGCAGAAGAACAGGATTTTAGGACCCGTGGGCTGATGCCGTCAGGTCCAGTTGCAGAATCAGAGTCGAGGGTTGACAGAAACTTTTCCACCTTGTCAGGAGGAAAGGACACGGAGTCCAGGAGCAGCTGGGTACGCCCTCTGCCTCTCCATTCCTCATCCCTCAGATCGGCAGTGTGCAGCCTCCTCACTCTCTGCAGACCTGGACAAAATCACAGACTGGGCAAACAAGTGGAACATGTCTTTCAATCCTGACAAATCTCACACTCTTACGATGTCTCTCCGAAAAGACCGACTGGACAACCCTCCCATCTACTTTCTGAAAAATCCTCTCCAAGAAGTTCTGTCACTCAAGCTTTTGGGTCTCACTATCTGCCATGATCTTTCCTGGGAAAACCACATTTCCAAGCTGGCCTCCAAAGCCAGTCGCCGACTGGGCATCCTCCGTCGTGCGAAGTCCTTCCTTGGCACACCTGAGCTCCTCACCACATACAAGGCTTTCATCCGCAGCTCAATGGAGTAGTGCTCTCCCCTCTGGGCTGGTGCTCCTGCCTCACACCTCGTCTTCACGCTGTTGAAACCAAAGCGTTCAGAATCATTGGAATCTCCCGCAATGATGCTATCTCCGAGGGCCTTTCACTTACTCATCGCAGGCAGGTTGGTGGTCTTTCCGTCTTCTACCGACTCCTCTCCGGCCTTGCTCCCCCAGCTCTCTCTGGGCTCTGTCCCCCAAATATTCCTGCAGGTCGCACAAGATCTGCTTGCAACCCTCTTATGGTTAAACTGCCAAAATCAAGACTCTCTGCTCACCTTCACTCCTTCATTCCTCTTTTCTCCTGCCTCTGGAACAAACTCCCTCACTCTCTTCAATCCCACTCCTCCCTCCAGGTCTTTAAAACGGCTGTTCACCACCATCTCTTATCCTCCCCCATCCAAAACCTTGATCTTTTCTACCCCCGCTAATTTCACCCCAAACCCACTTTTTTGAGGTGACTTTTGACTTCTTTCCTGGAAGTCCTTGGTGTCTTTGCGTTTTATACCTATCCTGCCTCCCTCCAGGCCCTCTCCCTCCAAAAACATCTCCCGATGTCCCTGCTTTCAAATGTTGTGTTTGTGTGCTTCCTCCCCTTCTCTCCCCATCTTGTCGACCGCTCCCCTTTTTATATACTTTGTTTGCTTGTTTGTTTGATTTGTTTGTTTGATAAATGTTAGCTCTTTCATGAGCCTCGACTCTGTACACAAAAAAAAGAAAAAAAAGAAAGAAATGTTAACACATGGACTTACTCTGAAACGGGAGCTTATGGTTTGGGTCTGTCCGTCTGCAGCCATATCTCAGAAATATCTGGTCCGATTTTGTTCAAACTTGGCACAAATACGATATATGATGGTGATGTCATTTCTTTGCGAGATCAGATCCAAGATGGCCGACAGGCGGACATTTCGTTGCTTAAAAGTGTCCCCAACGTCCTGTGAAATATTTTGTTAAAATACACGTCGTCTGCCCCACCCCGCCCCCACCCCCCCATCCCCCCTTTGAATCTTTAAAGTATTTTTTCCTGGGGAAAACCAGGGGAAAAACGTTTTATTTCAAAAAACCTGAAAAGTTAATGAAAGACCTTTCACCAGTTTCTTAGTCTCATTATAGATTGTAAGTATACCTTTTCAACTTGTCTAGGTAACTATTATATATACACAAAGAATTAAGTTAAGCACCCCTACACAACGAATTAAGGTAAGCACCCCCTAATATATATTCTTTGTGTATATGTATACATTGGCATATATTCTAAGGTATGTGAGATCAAATAATGATTGGTATGACATTAGCAATTATCCATTGATGAAATTGAGTGATCAAAGTGAAAAAAAGTGATTGGTTGAGTCAGTGATCCGATCACGTGGGTCCTACACACGTTATTGACGCAAAGATCGCTAGAGGTCTTCTCAGAACAATGACTGTACGTTAGAAAACATAAACGTCATCCACACTGTCCGTGATGGACCTATAGCTCCATACTTAAATTGAGGTGAAAATATGCCTAAAATTCCCAAAAATTTCACCTTAAATTATTCAGAATAAAATATTGAAAACGGCATGATTGTTATGTTTTTATGTGACCATAATATCACTTCTCCAGAAAATATAGCAATAACATGGGTATATTACACTGTTTTGACGACAACAAACTTGTAATGTGCGAGGTTGTAAAAAAACGGGGGGGGTGCTTAACTTAATTCTTTGTGTATATTCCACAATGTATAAAATCATTGTTTGCAGTGGATAAGTCATTTGTAACAATGATGCATACTCGGACACTGCGTTATCCTGTAGTTTTCATGATATTTGCTTATTTTCTTTTTTGCAGATCTTCTTGTATCAAAGACTTCATTCATGGGACTGCATTCATTAACAATTCAATATTGTTTCGACCTGACAAACACATTTGAAATGACCTCCCCATTGGTGCAGCAGAAAGCTGAATGATACACCTGGCAGTGTGTTGAGTCAGTCGCTCCAGCTATTTAGGTTATTTTAACCCAACAACGGATGGGTGCACTCAATATTAAATGAGAGATCGTGTGCATCTATTTCTCTGGACATCCCTCCAGCTTTCAATACCGTCTTGGCATACAGACTAGCATTCTCAGGTGTATGCTGATGGTATGTAGGGCCCCCTCAAGAAATGACTGTCAGGTTTTCTCTGCAAGCAGAAACAACAGGTTGCTCTTTGTGGAATTCTGTCTTGTGATTTCGCTCTTGAGCTTGGTACCTCATAAGGCAACATTTTAGGACTGACCCTATATTCCTGGTATACACCAATGATCCTGTCATCGATATTCATGTCGAATCAGGGATACTTGGCCCCATGCACATCCTCACCCGATAAAATGATCCTGTGATGATTTAGTCTCGCCTCCTTCCTGATTCCCCAACATCCCGCCCCATTCCTAATTCCCAAACGTCTCGCCTGCTTCCTGATTCCCCAACATCCCGCCCCATTCCTGATTCCCCAACATCCCGCCCCATTCCTAATTCCCAAACGTCTCGCCTGCTTCCTGATTCCCCAACATCCCGCCCCATTCCTGATTCCCCAACGTCTCGCCTGCTTCCTGATTCCCTAACGTCTCGCCTGCTTCCTCATTCTCTAACGTCCCGCCCCATTACTAATTCCCCAACGTCTCGCCCCCTTCCTAATTCCCCAACGTCTCGCCTGCTTCCTGATTCCCTAACGTCTCGCCTGCTTCCTGATTCCCTAACGTCTCGCCTGCTTCCTAATTCCCCAACGTCTCGCCTGCTTCCTGATTCCCTAACGTCCCGCCCCATTCCTAATTCCCCAACGTCTCGCCTGCTTCCTGATTCCCCAACATTCGCCCCATTACTAATTCCCCAACGTCTCGCCTGCTTCCTAATTCCCCAACGTCTCGCCTGCTTCCTGATTCCCCAACGTCTCGCCTGCTTCCTGATTCCCTAACGTCCCGCCCCATTCCTAATTCCCCAACGTCTCGCCTGCTTCCTCATTCCCCAACGTCTCGCCTGCTTCCTGATTCCCTAACGTCCCGCCCCATTCCTAATTCCCCAACGTCTCGCCTGCTTCCTAATTCCCCAACGTCTCGCCTGCTTCCTGATTCCCTAACGTCCCGCCCCATTCCTAATTCCCCAACGTCTCGCCTGCTTCCTCATTCCCTAACGTCCCGCCCCATTCCTAATTCCCCAACGTCTCGCCTGCTTCCTCATTCCCTAACGTCCCGCCCCATTCCTAATTCCCCAACGTCTCGCCCCCTTCCTGATTCGCCAACATCCCGCCCCATTCCTAATTCCCCAACGTCTCGCCTGCTTCCTGATTCCCTAACGTCCCGCCCCATTCCTAAATCCCCAATGTCTCGCCTGCTTCCTGATTCGCCAACATCCCGCCCCATTCCTAAATCCCCAACGTCTCGCCTGCTTCCTGATTCCCCAACGTCCCGCCCCATCCCTAATTCCCCAACGTCTTGCCTGCTTCCTGATTCCCTAACGTCCCACCCGCTTCCTGATTCCCTAACGTCCCACCCCATTCCTAAATCCCCAACGTCTCGCCTGCTTCCTGATTCCCCAACATCCCGCCCCATCCCTAATTCCCCAACGTCTTGCCTGCTTCCCGATTCCCTAACGTCCCACCCGCTTCCTGATTCCCTAACATCCCGCCCCCTTCCTTATTCCTGCTTGTACCGCCCCTTCCTAATTCCCTCATGTCCGGCCCTTCCTGATTCCCTAATTTCCTGTCCCGTTCCTAATTCCCTCACATCCAGTCCTTCCTGATTCGACACCTTCCTTCCTGATCTTACATTACATAATAAGTATGCGAGTAAGTTACTAAATCTCCTTTCTCATTCCACATTGAATGTTTTGGTTCTACGTCTAGACCATTTAAACATAAACTGACGTTACTGACTAGTCTCATGTACATATTGTCACATCCGAAGCTCCCGTGAAACCAGGAACTTCAGCGCCAAGTTAGACTCAGTATATGGACCGAACAATCTTGTATTAGTTATTGTACTGCGTTCATTTAATTAATTCTAACTTTACTGTTCTCCAAGGAGCTTCAATTGGGCCAGAATAATGGCGGCTCACGGACATGGAAACAGATCGTTGAAGCACTTTTTCTTACATTTCAAAGGGTTTATTTCTCAAGTAAACAGTGAAGAGGGAAACAAGACACTATAAACAAAAATGGAACAAACCAAGCGAGGCAAATGGACAAAAAGAGGTTTTTTCTGGAAACAAAACAAAATATGTCCAATGTATGAAGTTGATCAATAAAAACTTGAGTTTTACAGCTTTGCAGAACATACATTGCAATAAATGAAGCCCTGTCTTTTAATTCCTTGATAGCAATGAGACTCCAAGGTTCGTTAGTAAATCTGGGACTTTACACAAGTTGAAGTAATACTGCGGTGACTTGAGACTTGACTTGAGCACTTGCCCTCAAAGACTTGAGACTTGCATTGAGCACTTGCCCTCAAAGACTTGGGACTTGACTTGAGACTTGCCCTCAAATACTTGAGACTTGCCCTCAAAGACTTGAGACTTGACTTGAGACTTGCGTTCAAAGACTTCAGACCTATTCTCAAAGACTTGAGAATTGACTTGAGACTTACCTTCAAAGACTTGTGACTTCACTTGAGACTTGTCCTCAAAGACTTGAGACTTGACTTGAGCACTTGCCCTCAAAAACTTGGGACTTGACTTGAGACTTGCCCTCAAAGACTTGAAACTTGACTTGACACTTGCCCTCAAAGACTTGAGACTTGCCATCAAAGACTTGAGACTTGACTTGAGACTTGCCTTCAAAAACTTGAGACTTGCCCTCAAAGACCTGAGAGTTGACTTGAGACGTGCCCTTAAAGACTTGAGACTAGCCATAAAATACTTGAGACTTGACTTGAGACTTGCCTTCAAAAACTTGAGACTTGCCCTCAAAGACTTGAGACTTGCATTGAGCACTTGCCCTCAAAGACTTGGGACTTGACTTGAGACTTGCTCTCAAATACTTGAGACTTGCCCTCAAAGACTTGAGACTTGCCCTCAAAGACTTGAGACTTGACCTGAGACTTGCGTTCAAAGACTTCAGACCTATTCTCAAAGACTTGAGAATTGACTTGAGACTTACCTTCAAAGACTTGTGACTTCACTTGAGACTCGTCCTCAAAGACTTGAGACTTGACTTGAGCACTTGCCCTCAAAAACTTGGGACTTGACTTGAGACTTGCCCTCAAAGACTTGAAACTTGACTTGACACTTGCCCTCAAAGACTTGAGACTTGCCATCAAAGACTTGAGACTTGACTTGAGACTTGCCTTCAAAAACTTGAGACTTGCCCTCAAAGACTTGAGACTTGACTTGAGACATGTCCTCAAAAACTTGAGACTTGACTTGAGCACTTACCCTCAAAGACTTGAGACTTGACTTGAGACTTGTCCTCAAAAACTTGAGACTTGACTTGAGCACTTGCCCTCAAAGACTTGAGACTTGACTTGAGACTTGCCCTCAAAGACTTGAGACTTGACTTGACACTTGCCTTCAAAGACTTGCGACTTCACTTGAGACTTGTCCTCAAAGACTTGAGACTTGACTTGAGCACTTGTCCTCAAAAACCTGGGACTTCACTTGACACTTGCCCTCAATGACTTTAGACTTGCCCTAAAATACTTGGAACTTGGCTTGAGACTTGCCCTCAAAGACTTGAGACTTGCTATCAAAGACTTGAGACTTGACTTGAGACTTGCCTTCAAAAACTTGAGACTTGACTTGACATTTGCCTTCAAAGACTTGCGACTTCACTTGAGACTTGTCCTCAAAGACTTGAGACTTGACTTGAGCACTTGTCCTCAAAAGCTGGGACTTCACTTGACACTTGCCCTCAATGACTTTAGACTTGCCCTAAAATACTTGGAACTTGGCTTGAGACTTGCCCTCAAAGACTTGAGACTTGCTATCAAAGACTTGAGACTTGACTTGAGACTTGCCTTCAAAAACTTGAGACTTGCCCTCAAAGACTTGAGACTTGCTATCAAAGACTTGAGACTTGACTTGAGACTTGCCTTCAAAAACTTGAGACTTGCCCTCAAAGACTTGAGACTTGCTATCAAAGACTTGAGACTTGACTTGAGACTTGCCTTCAAAAACTTGAGACTTGCCCTCAAAGACTTGAGACTTGACTTGAGACTTGGCTAAAGTGACTTGTTGACATCTCTAGCACCAATTGATGCAGATCAACACACCAAACATCTGATCAAAATATCCAAAAATCAGACTGCTGCCACAACCATCGATGTACATCTGGAATAAACAAGTCATTAATCAGGTACCTGAAGCATGTCTTTCAATGCAGGAAAATTCCATGCTCTCATTCTGTCCTTCCACAAGGATCTGCTTTCATACTCCCGAGTTTACATTTTTGGCTATCGCCTAGAAGAGGTAGTCACTGGAGCACCTTGGCCTCACAACCTGACTTGGGTGAACCAAATCTCCAAATTACCATCTGAGGCTGGTCAATCAATGCCTGAGTATTCTCTGCAGATCTGAATCAATTGTCAGACACTGATAGCTCAGTATAGTATGCTCAGGCCTTCATCCGAGGAGATTTTGAGGTGATCGAGCAAAGCAAAAGTCTCTCTGTGTTATTGGTATATCTTGGCAGGAAGCCATGTCCCAAGTCTGTTTTTTGTCTATTCCAGATAGACTGGTGAACTCTCAGTTTTATATTGTGTCACTTTTTGCATCACACCTGCTCTCTCATCTCCCCATCCTCCCTCGTCCACCCAGGTTGCCCGCTTTCTTCCAGAATCCCTCACCTGGTTACCCTCCAAAATTCCAAGCTGAATGCTCACCTCCATTCCTTCATCCCTCTGTTGTGTTGTCTGTTGAACTGAGTCGCTGTATCTGTCATCTCGTGTCCCACCGTCCAGTCTTTCAAGGGTGCTGCCCATTGTTAGCTCATGGGTTTCCCCCATACCCATCCCTGTCCTCTTATACTCTTATTGACCCCCCTCCGCACCCTTTTGCCACTCATCCACTCATGTGTGAGTGGATTCAGGATTCAGGAGGAAATTATTCAATGTAAGCGAAGGATCAGCGGACACGTCGTTTAATTATTTAGACTCTCTCCAAGGTAGAACAACAAATCTTGAATTCCTTACTCGAGTTTCTCAGCCAGCAATAGTCTTCATACATAAAACTTAAATGAAAAACGAGGGAAGTGGGGAAGGGGTAACCGTTGGAGTGAACGTGTGAGAGAGATTGAGAAGTGAAGGGGGAGAGGAAGAGGGACAGAGATGCCAATTTTCAGGGCCGCTCCTGCACTCAAGAACCCCCGGTAACAGAACGGTAGTCATTGTGCACACTTGGAGCCAAGATTCAAAAAGAGCCGAAAGAAGGCATCACGACAAAGTGTGGATTTACAAGGACATGAAGGATTATTCCACGCAGATTTTCCTCCAACCAGTGGGCAACATGCACCTGCGCATTCCAGGAGCAGTGCAGAAAGGAGTCGACAACGATGCTCCACGACCGGTGCAGAAAGGATTCGACAACGATGTTCCAGGACCGGTGCAGAAAGGAGTCGACAACGATGCTCCAGGAGCAGTGCAGAAAGGATTCGACAACGATGCTCCACGATCGGTGCAGAAAGGAGTCGATAACGATGTTCCAGGACCGGTGCAGAAAGGAGTCGATAACGATGCTCCACGACCGGTGCAGAAAGGAGTCGACAACGATGCTCCACGATCGGTGCAGAAAGGAGTCGACAACGATGCTCCACGACCGGTGCAGAAAGGATTCGACAACGATGTTCCAGGACCGGTGCAGAAAGGAGTCGACAACGATGCTCCAGGAGCAGTGCAGAAAGGATTCGACAACGATGCTCCACGATCGGTGCAGAAAGGAGTCGATAACGATGTTCCAGGACCGGTGCAGAAAGGAGTCGACAACACTGCTCCACGACCGGTGCAGAAAGGACTCGACAACGATGCTCCATGACCGGTGCAGAAAGGAGTCGATAACGATGCTCCACGACCGGTGCAGAAAGGAGTCGACAACGATGCTCCACGACCGGTGCAGAAAGGATTCGACAACGATGCTCCACGATCGGTGCAGAAAGGAGTCGACAACGATGCTCCACGATCGGTGCAGAAAGGAGTCGATAATGCTGTTCAAGGACAGGTGCAGAAATGAGTCGACAATGATGTTCCAGGACCGGTGCAGAAAGGAGTCGACAACGATGCTCCATGATCGGTGCAGAAAGGAGTCGATAATGCTGTTCAAGGACAAGTGCAGAAATGAGTCGACAACGATGCTCCACGACCGGTGCAGAAAGGAGTCGATAACGATGCTCCACGATCGGTGCAGAAAGGAGTCGACAACGATGCTCCACGATCGGTGCAGAAAGGAGTCGATAATGATGCTCCACGACCAGTGCAGAAATGAGTCGACAACGATGTTCCAGGACCGGTGCAGAAAGGAATCGATAACGATGCTCCACAATCGGTGCAGAAAGGATTCGATAACGATGTTCCAGGACCGGTGCAGAAAGGAGTCGATAACGATGCTCCACGATCGGTGCAGAAATGAGTCGACAACGATGTTCCAGGACCGGTGCAGAAAGGAGTCGATAACGATGCTCCACGACCGGTGCAGAAAGGATTCGACAACGATGCTCCACGATCGGTGCAGAAAGGAGTCGATAACGATGTTCCAGGACCGGTGCAGAAAGGATTCGACAACGATGCTCCACGATCGGTGCAGAAAGGAGTCGATAACGATGTTCCAGGACTTTTGCAGAAAGGAGTCGACAACGATGTTCCAGGACCGGTGCAGAAAGGAGTCGATAACGACGTTCCAGGACCGGTGCAGAAAGGAATCGACAACGATGCTCCACGATCGGTGCAGAAAGGATTCGATAACGATGTTCCAGGACTGGTGCAGAAAGGAATCGACAACGATGCTCAACAATCGGTGCAGAAAGGATTCGATAAAGATGTTCCAGGACCGGTGCAGAAAGGAGTCGACAACGATGCTCCACGACCGGTGCAGAAAGGAGTCGACGACGATGCTCCACAATCGGTGCAGAAAGGAGTCGATAATGATGTTCAAGGACCGGTGCAGAAATGAGTGGACAACGATGCTCCACGACCGGTGCAGAAATGAGTCGATAACGATGCTCCACGACCGGTGCAGAAATGAGTCGACAACGATGTTCCAGGACCGGTGCAGAAAGGAGTCGATAACGATGCTCCACGACCGTTGCAGAAAGGATTCGATAACGATGCTCCACGATCGGTGCAGAAAGGAGTCGATAACGATGTTCCAGGACCGGTGCAGAAAGGATTCGACAACGATGCTCCACGATCGGTGCAGAAAGGAGTCGATAACGATGTTCCAGGACTTTTGCAGAAAGGAGTCGACAACGATGTTACAGGACCGGTGCAGAAAGGAGTCGATAACGACGTTCCAGGACCGGTGCAGAAAGGAATCGACAACGATGCTCCACGATCGGTGCAGAAAGGATTCGATAACGATGTTCCAGGACTGGTGCAGAAAGGAATCGACAACGATGCTCCACAATCAGTGCAGAAAGGATTCGATAATGATGTTCCAGGACCGGTGCAGAAAGGAGTCGCAAACGATGCTCCACGACCGGTGCAGAAAGGAGTCGATAATGATGTTCAAGGACCGGTGCAGAAATGAGTGGACAACGATGCTCCACGACCGGTGCAGAAGAGTCGATAACGATGCTCCACGACCGGTGCAGAAAGGATTCGATAACGATGCTCCACGACCGGTGCAGAAAGGATTCGATAAGGATGCTCCACGATCGGTGCAGAAAGGAGTCGATAACGATGCTCCACGACCGGTGCAGAAAGGATTCGATAACGATGCTCCACGATCGGTGCAGAAAGGAGTCGATAACGATGTTCCAGGACCGGTGCAGAAAGGCTTCGATAACGATGCTCCACGACCGGTGCAGAAAGGAATCGACAACGATGCTCCACGATCGGTGCAGAAAGGATTCGATAATGATGTTCCAGGACCGGTGCAGAAAGGAGTCAACAACGATGCTCCACGACCGGTGCAGAAAGGATTCGTTAACGATGCTCCATGACCGGTGCAGAAAGGATTCGATAACGATGCTCCACGACTGGTGCAGAAAGGATTCGTTAACGATGCTCCACGACCGGTGCAGAAAGGATTCGATAACGATGCTCCACGATCGGTGCAGAAAGGAGTCGATAAGGATGTTCCAGGACCGGTGCAGAAAGGAATCGACAACGATGCTCCACGATCGGTGCAGAAAGGATTCGATAATGATGTTCCAGGACCGGTGCAGAAAGGAGTCAACAACGATGTTCCAGGACCGGTGCAGAAAGGATTCGATAACGATGCTCCACGACCGGTGCAGAAAGGAGTCGACAACGATGCTCCACGACAGGCGCAGAAAGGATTCGTTAACGATGCTCCACGACCGGTGCAGAAAGGATTCGATAATGATGTTCCAGGACCGGTGCAGAAAGGATTCGATAATGATGTTCCACGATCGGTGCAGAAAGGAGTCAATAACGATGCTCCACGATCGGTGCAGAAAGGAGTCGACAACGATGTTCCAGGACCGGTGCAGAAAGGAGTCGATAACGATGCTCCACGATCGGTGCAGAAAGGAGTCGACAACGATGCTCCATGATCGGTGCAGAAAGGAGTCGATAACGATGTTCCAGGACCGGTGCAGAAAGGAGTCGATAATGATGCTCCACGATCGGTGCAGAAAGGAGTCGATAACGATGTTCCAGGACCGGTGCAGAAAGGAGTCGATAACGATGCTCCACGATCGGTGCAGAAAGGAGTCGACAACGATGCTCCATGATCGGTGCAGAAAGGAGTCGATAACGATGTTCCAGGACCGGTGCAGAAAGGAGTCGATAATGATGCTCCACGATCGGTGCAGAAAGGAGTCGATAACGATGTTCCAGGACCGGTGCAGAAAGGAGTCGATAACGATGCTCCACGATCGGTGCAGAAAGGAGTCGACAACGATGCTCCATGATCGGTGCAGAAAGGAGTCGCTAATGATGTTCAAGGACCGGTGCAGAAAGGAGTCGATAACAATGCTCCAGGACCGGTGCAGAAAGGAGTCGATAACGATGTTCCAGGACCGGTGCAGAAAGGAGTCGATAATGACGCTGCAGAGCCAGTGCAGAAAGAAGTCGATAATGATGTTCCAGGACCGGTGCAGAAAGGAGTCGATAACGACGTTCCAGGACCGGTGCAGAAAGGAGTCGATAACGACGTTCCAGGACCGGTGCAGAAAGGAGTCGATAACGACCCTCCAGGACCGGTGCAGAAAGGAGTCGATAACGACGTTCCAGGACCGGTGCAGAAAGGAGTCGATAACGACGTTCCAGGACCGGTGCAGAAAGGAGTCGATAACGACGTTCCAGGACCGGTGCAGAAAGGAGTCGATAACGACCCTCCAGGACCGGTGCAGAAAGGAGTCGATAACGACCCTCCAGGACCGGTGCAGAAAGGAGTCGATAACGACGTTCCAGGACCGGTGCAGAAAGGAGTCGATAACGACGTTCCAGGACCGGTGCAGAAAGGAGTCGATAACGACGTTCCAGGACCGGTGCAGAAAGGAGTCGATAACGACGTTCCAGGACCGGTGCAGAAAGGAGTCGATAACGACGTTCCAGGACCGGTGCAGAAAGGAGTCGATAACGATGTTCCAGGACCGGTGCAGAAAGGAGTCGATAACGACGTTCCAGGACCGGTGCAGAAAGGAGTCGATAACGACGTTCCAGGACCGGTGCAGAAAGGAGTCGATAACGACGTTCCAGGACCGGTGCAGAAAGGAGTCGATAACGACGTTCCAGGACCGGTGCAGAAAGGAGTCGATAACGACGCTGCAGGGCCAGTGCAGAAAGGAGTCGATAACGACGATGTTTTTGGAGTTCTTGGTGATATGGTGATGTTTTTAGAGTTCTGGTGGTGGTCTGGTGATGTTTTGGAGTTCTGGCGGTGATATGGTGATGTTTTTGGAGTTTCTGGCGGTGGTATTGGGGAGGTTTTTAGAGTTCTGGTGGTGGTCTGGTGATGTTTTGGAGTTCTGGTGGTGGTCTGGTGATGTTTTGGAGTTCTTGGTCGTCGTATGGTGATGTTTTTCGAGTTCTTGATGGTGGTATGTTGATGTTTTTGGAGTTTCTGGCAGTGATATGGTGGTGTTTTTGGAGTTTCTGGTGGTGGTATGGTGATGTTTTGGAGTTCTTGGTGGTGGTGTGGTGATGTTTTGGAGTTCTTGGTCGTCGTATGGTGATGTTTTTCGAGTTCTTGATGGTGGTATGTTGATGTTTTTGGAGTTTCTGGCAGTGATATGGTGGTGTTTTTGGAGTTTCTGGTGGTGGTATGGTGGTGTTTTTAGAGTTTCTGGTGGTAGTCTGGTGATGTTTTGGAGTTCTTGGTGGTGGTCTGGTGATGTTTTGGAGTTCTTGGTGGTGGTGTGGTGATGTTTTGGAGTTCTTGGTGGTGGTGTGGTTATGTTTTGGAGTTCTTGGTGGTGGTGTGGTTATGTTTTGGAGTTCTTGGTGGTGGTTTGGTGATGCTTTTGAAGTTCTGGGTGGTTGTATGTATGGTGATGTTTTTGGAGTTTCTGGTGATGGTATGGTGATGTTTTGGTGGTGGTATGTATGATGATGTTTTTGGAGTTCCTGGTGGTGGTAGTGGTGGTATGATGATGTTTTTGTAGTTCCTGGTGGTGGTATGGTGATGTTTTTGAAGTTCTGGGTGGTTGTATGTATGATGATGTTTTTGGAGTTCCTGGTGGTGGTGTGGTGATGTTTGTGGAGTTCCTGGTGTTCTGTGTCCGTTATATGTGCAAGTTGTTCGTAAAGATACATGAATGATACTTTGTATTGTTTGTCATATTCACTGGCCGGGAAAAGTGCAAATCTTTGACAATCATGAGCTGAGAATTTCATGATATTTTTCCATAATGCCAGTTTCTTTTCAATTCTTCCTCTTCCTGAACTCAGATGACAACTCCAAGTCTTCTCCGACTCCAGAGTCGAAGCACCGTCTCCAAGATGGAGGTGAGCTATCGACAAGATTTCTTTTGTCCGTACCTTCCTCATACAATCATTTAATTTTGCTTTGCTGTGTAATTTTATTACCTGCAAAATCGAAGATTTTTCAAGTATTTTGGTTGGTCTTGTGCGTTATTCTGTCTGTTTGTCTGTCTGTTTGTTTGTCTGTCTGTATGTCAGTCGCATACAGGTCACAATTTTCAACCGATCTTCATGAAACTTCACCAAATGTTAGAGTTGGTCATAAGCAAGAAGCCTATTGTTTTTGGGGTCAAAAGGCCAATAGGTCAAAATAGGCCAAAGATCACCAACTTTGTCAAATTTCTAAAATCCTCAATTTTCATCCAATCGACTTTAAATTTTAAGAGTATTTGCATATCTGGTCACTGAATTCAACCACCAATTATTTTTGAGGTCATCATAGGCCAACCACCTATTTTATGGATTTTGCAAGTATCGTGCTATGCATGACATACAGTATTTCTTGTTTGTGTGTTTATCTGTCCGCTCACTTATACTTGCCTACAGGTCACATTTTTAAACCGATCTTCACGAAACCTCACCAAATGGTAGAGTTTGTGGTCCGACAAAATCCTATTTATTTTTGAGGTCAAAAGGTCAAAAGGTCAACATAGGCTAAGGGTCAACCACTCTCTTCAAAATTCTAAATTCCTCAATTTTCATCTGATTGACTTGAAATTTGAATAGGATTTTCATATCAGTTAACTGAATTCAACCACCAACTATTTTTGAGATCAACATCGGTCACAAGGTCAACATAGGCCAAAGGTCAAACACCTTTTCCGAATTTCTAAAATCCTCAATTTTCATCGATTGACTTGAAATTTGAAGAGGACTTGCATATCTGGTCAATGAATTCAACCACCAAGTATTTTTTTATAGATGCCTAAAATACTTCCCTACACCCACTAAGGAAAATTTTATTTAATATAATATTACACATACACACACACACACACACACACACACACACACACACACACACACACACACACACACACACACACACACACACACACACACACACACACACACACATCGGGGATAACCTAATATTACTTTTCATATCAGCTACAAAGGCTCAGGCACTATATAAAGCGATTTATTTTTAAAAATGCAAAAAAACGTAATTTCTTTTGCCAAAAACACTCCGCAGCACTCATTGATGAACCTCTGCAAGTTTGATAAAGATCCGTTCAGCCATATCTAAGAAAAATGGCGACACAGACAGACAGACAAACACCTCTCTTTTCGTATACATCTGTCGCTCTCCCATCCACTGGCCTTTTCATATTGCTACCAAATTTACATATTGGTGCTTCAATACTGCCGAGCTCATTTACTATCATCTCTATCATACATGGCTGCTGCTATGACTTCATTTTTTTCTTTGTATTATTTTAGTCTTTCCTCTATTTATTTTCCTTTTTTCACTCATTAATTTTGATATTTAATTATGTCTGATTATTATTCTGCTTTTAATTATTTTGCATGTTATCAGTGGTTGCAAGTCTGTACCACTCATCATGGTTGGTGCATTTTGCCTTTATGTTTTATTTCTAATGTAAGCTTTAAAATGATCATTATTGCCCTCGTTGGACTTAGTCCGCAACGGGGTCTTATGGACTGGGTCTCATCCATTCATCCGTCCGTCCGCAACCATATCTCGGAAATGTATTGACCAATTTTGTTCATACTTGGTACGAAGACAATACATGACGGTATACATATGCACATCTTTTTGTTTCACGATGCAATCAAAGATGGCCGACTGACGGCCATTTTAGTTGTAAAAAACCCAATGTTGGACACGTCCTCGACCATCCTCGACAATTTCTTGGACATGCATGGTCCAATTTTGTTCAACCTTGGCAGAAGCACAGTAAATGATGACATACACAGGCACCTCACTTTATTTTGCGATCTGATCAAAGATGGCCGACTGGTAGACTGGCGGCCATTTTAGTTGTAAAAAAACAACCTGATATTGAACACGTCCTCAACCGTTTCTCGAAAATGCATTTACCGATCTTGTTCAAACTTGGCACACAGATAATGAATGATGGCTTATTTATGTGCATCATTGGTTTTTCGAGATCAGATCCAATTTGGCCGACTGGCGGCCATTTTGTTGCTTAAACATGTCCCCAACCATTTATTGAACATGCATGGTCCGATTTTGTTCGAACTTGGCACAGACACAATACACGAGAGTATACATATGAAGAAGATTTTGTTTTGTCATCCGACCAAAGATGGTCGACTGATGGCGTTTAACTCCGTACAGCAAAATTACTAAAACCACAGCGGGGCTATGACATTTTACGTCTTCTTCTTCTTGTTGAACTTTGTCAGTGTCTTTTTAGCCGCGTCGCAGACGCTGGTCATAGAGTGCCCTCTGCTGCTGTTGTTGTTGTTCTTCTTCTTGTTCTTCTTCTTCTTCTTGTTGTTCTTGCAGAGAAGACAAAACCTCAAAGCTCCACCCATTCTGGGAACCATAGCTCCACCCATTTTGGGAGAGGCTTCATATAAACAAATATCCACCATTTTATTAACTCGCATAGCTTTGAGGCCTGTTTTGTAGGCCCGTGGTGTCTTCCTCTCTCACACAGTTTTATTTCAAATCAAATTCGATATATCATTTCATTTTTCACAGTTGCTAACATAGTTTTAGACTCGGTTGAAAAAAAACGGGAAGAAAATCCGATGAAAGTTGCCCTTTATAGAACGAAATGAATTCTCAAAGGCCTGTAACTTCAAGTCCATTGAGATATATTTTGTTTAAATCGCGGCATGGTCAGTCATACACCGCCCGAAATAACAGACGGGAAAATGCCGAGATATATTAAAAATTCGTCCATTTGATGACAATCGTCACGATGAAATATTTAATTTATACGTCGTCACAATAATGTGGAGAGGAGCATAGCTTCGTTCACGTGTCACCACATACGGGAAATTGCCGAGATATATATTTTTTAAATCGCGGCATAGTCAGTCATACACCGCCTGAAATAACAGATGGGAAAATGCCGAGATATATTAAAAATTCGTCGCCACACACGGGAAATTGCCGAGATATATTTTCACTTTGCACAAAAATAACATCAAGTAATCGAATCAATAGGAATGTCCTGTGCCTATAACATCAACGTTATAGGCACAGCTGCATCTAGGCATTGTGTAACATCGACGCGGCTTTTGTTTTAATTAAAACTTTTTGTACTTGTTTTTTTTACTAACACACTTTCTAAGCATATTTAATTTGCCAAAATAATTAAGGCTTGCTGAGGAGCATATATATGCATGTTTTGCAGATGTAATACTGATCAGGGGCTATAGCAGGATGGCCTGGACCGATAGACCGATCCGATAAGGACGACCGTGCTCCCTTCGCCGATAGGCGGCGCTCTTGCGTCCGCCATTACTGGGAGGCGTCCTGATCCAAACTTAACTCCAGATGGCTGCGCCAGCACAACTATCATCGCGATCGTACATGAAAAGTGTCCGTGATAATCGTTCTTAAGTGTTTCTCTATACGTGTGGAGCGGTCGTGGACACCTGGCACCTGGAGGCACACGATACAAACCCCGTTTTCGGCGTTTTGGTGCACGGCCATGCCGCCCTGAAGGCACCTGGCACCTGGGGGTACCCAGTTTACACTTCCACCTGCACCAAACCTATTTTGTTAGCAACCACGTACCCTATGCTACGCCGTGCCGAGCCCCCTTCCGCCTTAGCCCCGAGTTTCTCGACCACTACGATAACGACTCCTCTGACCGACCCGACTAGGTGCCCGTCCCTTCATCTACTCCTCCATACGGCCAGGTCTTGGCGGCCGTACCACAGCCGCCCCGCATGGATTATTCCCTCAGAGTCCACCTCTGCCCGGGCCGGCCACCTCTGGCAACTACGGCTAGGCCCCGAGTGGCCGCTGCCGAGCCCCAAGTTCCTTGATCACTAGGGTCGCGACTCATCTGGCAGACCCAACGGGGCCTCCGTCCCTTAGCGTGGGCCGCCTCACCGGCTCCTTATCGCTTCATCGACTCTTCCATACGGCCAGGTCACGGCGGGTGTATCACTGCCACCCCGCATGGCTTCTTCCCTCAGAGTCCACCTCCGCGTGGGCCGCCACCGGCTCCTCACCGGTCGTATAGCTCGGTGGACCGGTCGTATCGTCCACGATTCCATCTTCTCCGATGAATCTAACAAACAAATATATTTTGTATCCATATTCTTTCGGCAAAGTGAACTGAGACCGGTAACTGCATGTAATCTGAACGCTGGAGAGCAAGCCGAATGAAGCGGACGCCTCCCAACTATGGCGGCGTCTATAGAGGGTGCCCGTCCTTTGAACCCTCCGTCGGATCGGTCTATAGGTAGACACACTCACCTGTAAGCTGTCCAGCCTGTGTTGAAATCCCGACCCAGCTATAAACTGTGATCCTGGTGTTTCCAAGGCTGGGTGATCCATCAATGTGTGTACCGTTCCTCGGATAGACGTTAATCTGGTTGTCCCATCTGCCAGCATTAATTGGTGAACCTTAGAGATCCCACGGTGCCCTTCACGAGGAGTAGGCAAGCTAACGCTGGCACAATGAACTAATTACAAATTCCTGCCCTGACTCCTTGGCCAGAGTGGCGACTCGACCAGGACTTTAGCCTAGTAACTGCTTCAGCAGCACCAACGTTATGCTTAGGGCATGGTACATGATGATGATGCACACTGGCAAAGCCATTGCCACTTCCTATTCAATGCAAAATCATGTTTTGTGCATGACTGCTGGAGATAAAAGGGCAATCATGAATTATAACACTTTTCTGTAGTAACCCACCATTTTGTTGAATGTTGTAGTTCCAGAGCTCATCAACGCACCTGCTCTGTGGAGGAAGCAGCTTCCAGTTGGAAAAGGAGCCAAAGCAAAAGGTATGCATATTCGCAATAATAATAACAATAGTAATAATAAAAACAATAACTCGATATCTGCGATCACAAAGTGATCACCAAAGGTAATCCTCCCACGGTTTACCCTTGTTCATCCAATGATGGCCTTTCTTTTTTCAGACCGCCATTTTACCTTGACTCTGAACCAGGATTGGTATGATGTAACTTTAAGCCTACATGCGCCTTGCTCCAGCCTATCTACGGAGGGCAATTTCGTTATGATCGGATAAACCTTAGTTGGGTTTTTATGACAAATGTTAAAATTTCTATAATTGGGTCATGACCCTAAAATGATGTTAAGGTCAAAAAATGATGTCAACATCGCATACTTTTAATTCCCATTGGTGATGCAAAATTTGCTTCCAAAAGTCCCTGCTGGTTCCGAGATACAGCCTGGAAATTTATACAGTTTGGAAATTGGGAGTACAGAAAGAAAAAAAAAAACAAAAAAAACAGTGGTTCTTCAAAGTGTTGTTTGTCTTGTGTTGTGTTGTGTTGTGTTGTCTTGTGTTGTGTTGTGTTGTCACTGATCTACTTTCTCAAACTTTTGTGAAATCGTACCAAACTTCTGGTATGCACATATCTCTCCCGTCGGTATGTCCTAAGGGTATTTTTTTTGAAAAATTTTCCAATTTTTAAAAAAAATTTTAAGGAATTTTTTGGGGAATTTTTTTTTTCCCAACTTCAATTGTTTATAAAATGTGATTTCACGTATATTACAAATACATTTGTGCAAAATAATTGTTTGAATTATGATTGGTTTAAACCATGGCAACTCGGGTACAGTCATTTATCTATATATCGACACATCTGGGCAGTGTCTGTGTTGTCACTTAACGACTCCCTCAAACTTTTGTTTCCGTGGTTGTGGTGTTTTTAATAACGTTGTGGTGGTTTTGAATCACGTGGTGGTGAGGTATTTTGAATTATGTGGTGGTGAGGTGTTTTGAATTATGTGGTGGTGAGGTATTTTTAAATGACGTGGTGGTGAGGTGTTTTTAAATCCCATGGTGGTGAGGTGTTTTTAAATGACGTGGTGGTGAGGTATTTTTAAATGACGTGGTGGTGAGGTGTTTTTACATCACATGGTGGTGAGGTGTTTTTAAATGACGTGGTGGTGAGGTGTTTTTACATCACATGGTGGTGAGGTGTTTTTAAATCCCATGGTGGTGAGGTGTTTTTAAATGACGTGGTGGTGAGGTGTTTTTAAATGACGTGGTGGTGAGGTGTTTTTACATCACATGGTGGTGAGGTGTTTTTACATCACGTGGTGGTGAGGTGTTTTTAAATGACGTGGTGGTGAGGTGTTTTTACATCACATGGTGGTGAGGTGTTTTTACATCACGTGGTGGTGAGGTGTTTTTAAATCCCATGGTGGTGAGGTGTTTTTAAATGACGTGGTGGTGAGGTGTTTTTAAATGACGTGGTGGTGAGGTGTTTTTACATCACATGGTGGTGAGGTGTTTTTACATCACGTGGTGGTGAGGTGTTTTTAAATCCCATGGTGGTGAGGTGTTTTTAAATGACGTGGTGGTGAGGTGTTTTTAAATCCCATGGTGGTGAGGTGTTTTTAAATGACGTGGTGGTGAGGTATTTTTAAATGACGTGGTGGTGAGGTGTTTTTAAATCCCATGGTGGTGAGGTGTTTTTAAATGACGTGGTGGTGAGGTGTTTTTAAATGACGTGGTGGTGAGGTGTTTTTACATCACATGGTGGTGAGGTGTTTTTACATCACGTGGTGGTGAGGTATTTTGAATTATGTGGTGGTGAGGTGTTTTGAATTATGTGGTGGTGAGGTGTTTTTAAATGACGTGGTGGTGAGGTGTTTTTAAATCCCATGGTGGTGAGGTGTTTTTAAATGACGTGGTGGTGAGGTGTTTTTACATCACATGGTGGTGAGGTGTTTTTACATCACATGGTGGTGAGGTGTTTTTACATTACATGGTGGTGAGATGTTTTGATTTACGTGGTGGTGAGGTGTTTTTAAATGACGTGGTGGTGAGATGTTTTTAATTTCGTGGTGGTGAGGTGTTTTGAATTACGTGGTGGTGAGGTATTTATAATTACGTGGTGGTGAGGTGTTTTGAATTACGTGGTGGTGAGGTGTTTTTAAATTACGTGGTGGTGAGGTATTTATAATTACGTGGTGGTGAGGTATTTATAATTACGTGGTGGTGAGGTGTTTTTAATTTCGTGGCTGTGAGGTGTTTTTATTCCGTGTTTTATGGCTGTGAGGTGTTTATATTATGTGTTTTATGGCTGTGAGGTGTTTTTAATCCGTGTTTTATGGCTGTGAGGTGTTTTTATTACGTGTTTTATGGCTGTGAGGTGTTTTTATTACGTGTTTTATGGCTGTGAGGTGTTTTTATTCCGTGTTTTATGGCTGTGAGGTGTTTTTATTACGTGTTTTATGGCTGTGAGGTGTTTTTATTACGTGTTTTATGGCTGTGATGTGTTTTTAATTTCGTGGCTGTGAGGTGTTTTTATTACGTGTTTTATGGCTGTGAGGTGTTTTTATTCCGTGTTTTATGGCTGTGAGGTGTTTTTATTACGTGTTTTATGGCTGTGAGGTGTTTTTAATTTCGTGGTGGTGAGGTGTTTTTATTACGTGTTTTATGGCTGTGAGGTGTTTTTATTACGTGTTTTATGGCTGTGACGTGTTTTTAATTTCGTGGTGGTGAGGTGTTTTTATTACGTGTTTTATAGCTGTGAGGTGTTTTTATTCCGTGTTTTATGGCTGTGAGGTGTTTTTATTACGTGTTTTATGGCTGTGAGGTGTTTTTATTACGTGTTTTATGGCTGTGACGTGTTTTTAATTTCGTGGCTGTGAGGTGTTTTTATTACGTGTTTTATAGCTGTGAGGTGTTTTTAATTTCGTGGTGGTGAGGTGTTTTTATTACGTGTTTTATGGCTGTGAGGTGTTTTTATTACGTGTTTTATAGCTGTGAGGTGTTTTTATTACGTGTTTTATGGCTGTGAGGTGTTTTTATTACGTGTTTTATGGCTGTGAGGTGTTTTTATTACGTGTTTTATAGCTGTGAGGTGTTTTTATTACGTGTTTTATGGCTGTGAGGTGTTTTTAATTTCGTGGTGGTGAGGTGTTTTTATTACGTGTTTTATAGCTGTGAGGTGTTTTTAATTTCGTGGTGGTGAGGTGTTTTTATTACGTGTTTTATGGCTGTGAGGTGTTTTTATTACGTGTTTTATGGCTGTGAGGTGTTTTTATTACGTGTTTTATGGCTGTGAGGTGTTTTTATTACGTGTTTTATGGCTGTGAGGTGTTTTTATTACGTGTTTTATGGCTGTGAGGTGTTTTTATTACGTGTTTTATGGCTGTGAGGTGTTTTTATTACGTGTTTTATAGCTGTGAGGTGTTTTTATTACGTGTTTTATGGCTGTGAGGTGTTTTTATGACGTGTTTTATGGCTGTGAGGTGTTTTTATTACGTGTTTTATGGCTGTGAGGTGTTTTTATTACGTGTTTTATGGCTGTGAGGTGTTTTTATTACGTGTTTTATGGCTGTGAGGTGTTTTTATTACGTGTTTTATGGCTGTGAGGTGTTTTTATTACGTGTTTTATGGCTGTGAGGTGTTTATATTACGTGTTTTATGGCTGTGAGGTGTTTTTATTATGTGTTTTATGGTTGTGAGGTGTTTTTATTATGTGTTTTATGGCTGTGAGGTGTTTTTAATTTCGTGGTGGTGAGGTGTTTTTATTATGTTTTATGGCTGTGAGGTGTTTTTATTACGTGTTTTATGGCTGTGAGGTGTTTTTAATTTCATGGTGGTGAGGTGTTTTTATTATGTTTTATGGCTGTGAGGTGTTTTTAATTTCGTGGTGGTGAGGTGTTTTTATTATGTGTTTTATGGCTGTGAGGTGTTTTTATTACGTGTTTTATGGCTGTGAGGTGTTTTTATTACGTGTTTTATGGCTGTGAGGTGTTTATATTACGTGTTTTATGGCTGTGAGGTGTTTTTAATTTCGTGGTGGTGAGGTGTTTTTATTACGTGTTTTATGGCTGTGAGGTGTTTTTATTACGTGTTTTATGGCTGTGAGGTGTTTTTAATTTCGTGGTGGTGAGGTGTTTTTATTACGTGTTTTATAGCTGTGAGGTGTTTTTAATTTCGTGGTGGTGAGGTGTTTTTATTATGTGTTTTATGGCTGTGAGGTGTTTTTATTTCGTGTTTTATGGCTGTGCGGTGTTTTTAATTTCGTGGTGGTGAGGTGTTTTTATTATGTTTTATGGCTGTGAGGTGTTTTTAATTTCGTGGTGGTGAGGTGTTTTTATTACGTGTTTTATAGCTGTGAGGTGTTTTTAATTTCGTGGTGGTGAGGTGTTTTTATTACGTGTTTTATGGCTGTGAGGTGTTTATATTTCGTGTTTTATGGCTGTGCGGTGTTTTTAATTTCGTGGTGGTGAGGTGTTTTTATTATGTTTTATGGCTGTGCGGTGTTTTTATTACGTGTTTTATGGCTGTGAGGTGTTTTAAATTTCGTGGTGGTGAGGTGTTTTTATTACGTGTTTTATAGCTGTGAGGTGTTTTTAATTTCTTGGTGGTGAGGTGTTTTTATTACGTGTTTTATGGCTGTGAGGTGTTTATATTTCGTGTTTTATGGCTGTGAGGTGTTTTTAATTTCGTGGTGGTGAGGTGTTTTTATTACGTGTTTTATAGCTGTGAGGTGTTTTTAATTTCGTGGTGGTGAGGTGTTTTTATTATGTGTTTTATAGCTGTGAGGTGTTTTTATTACGTGTTTTATGGCTGTGAGGTGTTTTTATTACGTGTTTTATGGCTGTGAGGTGTTTTTATTACGTGTTTTATAGCTGTGAGGTGTTTTTAATTTTGTGGTGGTGAGGTGTTTTTATTACGTGTTTTATAGCTGTGAGGTGTTTTTAATTTCGTGGTGGTGAGGTGTTTTTATTATGTTTTATGGCTGTGCGGTGTTTTTATTACGTGTTTTATAGCTGTGAGGTGTTTTAAATTTCGTGGTGGTGAGGTGTTTTTATTACGTGTTTTATAGCTGTGAGGTGTTTTTAATTT
This sequence comes from Myxine glutinosa, assembly GCF_964187855.1. NCBI lineage: Eukaryota > Metazoa > Chordata > Myxini > Myxiniformes > Myxinidae > Myxine > Myxine glutinosa. The sequence continues at coordinate 186,966,552 of NC_136266.1, forward strand.
CTTGGTGGTGAGGTGTTTTTATTACGTGTTTTATGGCTGTGAGGTGTTTATATTTCGTGTTTTATGGCTGTGAGGTGTTTTTATTTCGTGTTTTATGGCTGTGCGGTGTTTTTATTACGTGTTTTATGGCTGTGAGGTGTTTTAAATTTCGTGGTGGTGAGGTGTTTTTATTACGTGTTTTATGGCTGTGAGGTGTTTTTATTACGTGTTTTATGGCTGTGAGGTGTTTTTAATTTCGTGGTGGTGAGGTGTTTTTATTACGTGTTTTATGGCTGTGAGGTGTTTTTATTACGTGTTTTATGGCTGTGAGGTGTTTTTAATTTCGTGGTGGTGAGGTGTTTTTATTACGTGTTTTATAGCTGTGAGGTGTTTTTAATTTCGTGGTGGTGAGGTGTTTTTATTATGTGTTTTATAGCTGTGAGGTGTTTTTATTACGTGTTTTATGGCTGTGAGGTGTTTTTAATTTCGTGGTGGTGAGGTGTTTTTATTACGTGTTTTATAGCTGTGAGGTGTTTTTAATTTCGTGGTGGTGAGGTGTTTTTATTATGTGTTTTATAGCTGTGAGGTGTTTTTATTATGTGTTTTATGGCTGTGAGGTGTTTTTATTATGTGTTTTATGGCTGTGAGGTGTTTTTATTTCGTGTTTTATGGCTGTGCGGTGTTTTTAATTTCGTGGTGGTGAGGTGTTTTTATTATGTTTTATGGCTGTGAGGTGTTTTTAATTTCGTGGCTGTGAGGTGTTTTTATTACGTGTTTTATAGCTGTGAGGTGTTTTTAATTTCGTGGTGGTGAGGTGTTTTTATTACGTGTTTTATGGCTGTGAGGTGTTTATATTTCGTGTTTTATGGCTGTGCGGTGTTTTTAATTTCGTGGTGGTGAGGTGTTTTTATTATGTTTTATGGCTGTGCGGTGTTTTTATTACGTGTTTTATGGCTGTGAGGTGTTTTAAATTTCGTGGTGGTGAGGTGTTTTTATTACGTGTTTTATAGCTGTGAGGTGTTTTTAATTTCTTGGTGGTGAGGTGTTTTTATTACGTGTTTTATGGCTGTGAGGTGTTTATATTTCGTGTTTTATGGCTGTGAGGTGTTTTTAATTTCGTGGTGGTGAGGTGTTTTTATTACGTGTTTTATAGCTGTGAGGTGTTTTTAATTTCGTGGTGGTGAGGTGTTTTTATTATGTGTTTTATAGCTGTGAGGTGTTTTTATTACGTGTTTTATGGCTGTGAGGTGTTTTTATTACGTGTTTTATGGCTGTGAGGTGTTTTTATTACGTGTTTTATAGCTGTGAGGTGTTTTTAATTTTGTGGTGGTGAGGTGTTTTTATTACGTGTTTTATAGCTGTGAGGTGTTTTTAATTTCGTGGTGGTGAGGTGTTTTTATTATGTTTTATGGCTGTGCGGTGTTTTTATTACGTGTTTTATAGCTGTGAGGTGTTTTAAATTTCGTGGTGGTGAGGTGTTTTTATTACGTGTTTTATAGCTGTGAGGTGTTTTTAATTTCTTGGTGGTGAGGTGTTTTTATTACGTGTTTTATGGCTGTGAGGTGTTTATATTTCGTGTTTTATGGCTGTGAGGTGTTTTTATTTCGTGTTTTATGGCTGTGCGGTGTTTTTATTACGTGTTTTATGGCTGTGAGGTGTTTTAAATTTCGTGGTGGTGAGGTGTTTTTATTACGTGTTTTATGGCTGTGAGGTGTTTTTATTACGTGTTTTATGGCTGTGAGGTGTTTTTAATTTCGTGGTGGTGAGGTGTTTTTATTACGTGTTTTATGGCTGTGAGGTGTTTTTATTACGTGTTTTATGGCTGTGAGGTGTTTTTAATTTCGTGGTGGTGAGGTGTTTTTATTACGTGTTTTATAGCTGTGAGGTGTTTTTAATTTCGTGGTGGTGAGGTGTTTTTATTATGTGTTTTATAGCTGTGAGGTGTTTTTATTACGTGTTTTATGGCTGTGAGGTGTTTTTAATTTCGTGGTGGTGAGGTGTTTTTATTACGTGTTTTATAGCTGTGAGGTGTTTTTAATTTCGTGGTGGTGAGGTGTTTTTATTATGTGTTTTATAGCTGTGAGGTGTTTTTATTACGTGTTTTATGGCTGTGAGGTGTTTTTATTTCGTGTTTTATGGCTGTGAGGTGTTTTTATTACGTGTTTTATAGCTGTGAGGTGTTTTTATTACGTGTTTTATGGCTGTGAGGTGTTTTTATTATGTGTTTTATGGCTGTGAGGTGTTTTTATTACGTGTTTTATGGCTGTGAGGTGTTTTTATTATGTGTTTTATGGCTGTGAGGTGTTTTTATTACGTGTTTTATGGCTGTGAGGTGTTTTTATTACGTGTTTTATGGCTGTGAGGTGTTTTTATTACGTGTTTTATGGCTGTGAGGTGTTTTTATTATGTGTTTTATGGCTGTGAGGTGTTTTTATTACGTGTTTTATGGCTGTGAGGTGTTTTTATTACGTGTTTTATGGCTGTGAGGTGTTTTTATTACGTGTTTTATGGCTGTGAGGTGTTTTTATTACGTGTTTTATGGCTGTGAGGTGTTTTTTATTTCGTGTTTTATGGCTGTGAGGTGTTTTTATTACGTGTTTTATAGCTGTGAGGTGTTTTTATTACGTGTTTTATGGCTGTGAGGTGTTTTTATTACGTGTTTTATGGCTGTGAGGTGTTTTTATTACGTGTTTTATGGCTGTGAGGTGTTTTTTATTTCGTGTTTTATGGCTGTGAGGTGTTTTTATTACGTGTTTTATAGCTGTGAGGTGTTTTTATTACGTGTTTTATGGCTGTGAGGTGTTTTTATTATGTGTTTTATGGCTGTGAGGTGTTTTTATTACGTGTTTTATGGCTGTGAGGTGTTTTTATTATGTGTTTTATGGCTGTGAGGTGTTTTTATTACGTGTTTTATGGCTGTGAGGTGTTTTTATTACGTGTTTTATGGCTGTGAGGTGTTTTTATTTCGTGTTTTATGGCTGTGAGGTGTTTTTATTACGTGTTTTATAGCTGTGAGGTGTTTTTATTACGTGTTTTATGGCTGTGAGGTGTTTTTATTACGTGTTTTATGGCTGTGAGGTGTTTTTATTACGTGTTTTATGGCTGTGAGGTGTTTTTATTACGTGTTTTATGGCTGTGAGGTGTTTTTATTACGTGTTTTATGGCTGTGAGGTGTTTTTAATTTCGTGGCTATGAGGTGTTTTTATTACGTGTTTTATGGCTGTGAGGTGTTTTTAATTTCGTGGTGGTGAGGTGTTTTTATTACGTGTTTTATGGCTGTGAGGTGTTTTTATTACGTGTTTTATGGCTGTGAGGTGTTTATATTACGTGTTTTATGGCTGTGAGGTGTTTTTAATTTCGTGGTGGTGAGGTGTTTTTATTACGTGTTTTATGGCTGTGAGGTGTTTATATTACGTGTTTTATGGCTGTGAGGTGTTTTTAATTTCGTGGCTGTGAAGTGTTTTTATTACGTGTTTTATGGCTGTGAGGTGTTTTTATTACGTGTTTTATAGCTGTGAGGTGTTTTTAATTTCGTGGTGGTGAGGTGTTTTTATTACGTGTTTTATGGCTGTGAGGTGTTTTTATTACGTGTTTTATGGCTGTGAGGTGTTTTTATTACGTGTTTTATAGCTGTGAGGTGTTTTTAATTTCGTGGCTGTGAAGTGTTTTTATTACGTGTTTTATGGCTGTGAGGTGTTTTAATTTCGTGGCTGTGAGGTGTTTTTATTACGTGTTTTATAGCTGTGAGGTGTTTTTAATTTCGTGGCTGTGAAGTGTTTTTATTACGTGTTTTATGGCTGTGAGGTGTTTTTAATTTCGTGGTGGTGAGGTGTTTATATTACGTGTTTTATGGCTGTGAGGTGTTTTAATTTCGTGGCTGTGAGGTGTTTTCATTACGTGTTTTATGGCTGTGAGGTGTTTTTATTACGTGTTTTATAGCTGTGAGGTGTTTTTAATTTCGTGGTGGTGAGGTGTTTTTATTACGTGTTTTATGGCTGTGAGGTGTTTTTATTACGTGTTTTATAGCTGTGAGGTGTTTTTAATTTCGTGGCTGTGAGGTGTTTTTATTACGTGTTTTATGGCTGTGAGGTGTTTTTATTACGTGTTTTATGGCTGTGAGGTGTTTTTATTACGTGTTTTATGGCTGTGAGGTGTTTTTAATTTCGTGGTGGTGAGGTGTTTTTATTACGTGTTTTATGGCTGTGAGGTGTTTTTATTACGTGTTTTATAGCTGTGAGGTGTTTTTAGTTTTGTGGCTGTGAGGTGTTTTTATTACGTGTTTTATAGCTGTGAGGTGTTTTTAATTTCGTGGTGGTGAGGTGTTTTTATTACGTGTTTTATGGCTGTGAGGTGTTTTTAATTTCGTGGCTGTGAAGTGTTTTTATTACGTGTTTTATGGCTGTGAGGTGTTTTTATTACGTGTTTTATAGCTGTGAGGTGTTTTTAATTTCGTGGTGGTGAGGTGTTTTTATTACGTGTTTTATAGCTGTGAGGTGTTTTTATTACGTGTTTTATAGCTGTGAGGTGTTTTTAATTTCATGGCTGTGAAGTGTTTATATTACGCGTTTTATGGCTGTGAGGTGTTTTTAATTTCGTGGCTGTGAGGTGTTTTCATTATGTGTTTTATGGCTGTGAGGTGTTTTTATTACGTGTTTTATAGCTGTGAGGTGTTTTTAATTTCGTGGTGGTGAGGTGTTTTTATTACGTGTTTTATGGCTGTGAGGTGTTTATATTACGTGTTTTATGGCTGTGAGGTGTTTTTAATTTCGTGGTGGTGAGGTGTTTTTATTACGTGTTTTATGGCTGTGAGGTGTTTTTATTACGTGTTTTATAGCTGTGAGGTGTTTTTATTACGTGTTTTATAGCTGTGAGGTGTTTTTAATTTCGTGGCTGTGAAGTGTTTTTATTACGTGTTTTATGCCTGTGAGGTGTTTTTAATTTCGTGGTGGTGAGGTGTTTATATTACGTGTTTTATGGCTGTGAGGTGTTTTTATTACGTGTTTTATGGCTGTGAGGTGTTTTTATTACGTGTTTTATGGCTGTGAGGTGTTTTTAATTTCGTGGTGGTGAGGTGTTTTTATTACGTGTTTTATGGCTGTGAGGTGTTTTTATTACGTGTTTTATAGCTGTGAGGTGTTTTTAGTTTTGTGGCTGTGAGGTGTTTTTATTACGTGTTTTATAGCTTTGAGGTGTTTTTAATTTCGTGGTGGTGAGGTGTTTTTATTACGTGTTTTATGGCTGTGAGGTGTTTTTATTACGTGTTTTATAGCTGTGAGGTGTTTTTAGTTTTGTGGCTGTGAGGTGTTTTTATTACGTGTTTTATAGCTGTGAGGTGTTTTTAGTTTTGTGGCTGTGAGGTGTTTTTATTACGTGTTTTATAGCTTTGAGGTGTTTTTAATTTCGTGGTGGTGAGGTGTTTTTATTACGTGTTTTATGGCTGTGAGGTGTTTTTAATTTCGTGGCTGTGAAGTGTTTTTATTACGTGTTTTATGGCTGTGAGGTGTTTTTATTACGTGTTTTATAGCTGTGAGGTGTTTTTAATTTCGTGGTGGTGAGGTGTTTTTATTACGTGTTTTATAGCTGTGAGGTGTTTTTATTACGTGTTTTATAGCTGTGAGGTGTTTTTAATTTCGTGGCTGTGAGGTGTTTTCATTATGTGTTTTATGGCTGTGAGGTGTTTTTATTACGTGTTTTATAGCTGTGAGGTGTTTTTAATTTCGTGGCTGTGAGGTGTTTTCATTATGTGTTTTATGGCTGTGAGGTGTTTTTATTACGTGTTTTATAGCTGTGAGGTGTTTTTAATTTCGTGGTGGTGAGGTGTTTTTATTACGTGTTTTATGGCTGTGAGGTGTTTATATTACGTGTTTTATGGCTGTGAGGTGTTTTTAATTTCGTGGTGGTGAGGTGTTTTTATTACGTGTTTTATGGCTGTGAGGTGTTTTTATTACGTGTTTTATAGCTGTGAGGTGTTTTTATTACGTGTTTTATAGCTGTGAGGTGTTTTTAATTTCGTGGCTGTGAAGTGTTTTTATTACGTGTTTTAGGGCTGTGAGGTGTTTTTAATTTCGTGGTGGTGAGGTGTTTATATTACGTGTTTTATGGCTGTGAGGTGTTTTTAATTTCGTGGCTGTGAGGTGTTTTCATTACGTGTTTTATGGCTGTGAGGTGTTTTTATTACGTGTTTTATAGCTGTGAGGTGTTTTTAATTTCGTGGTGGTGAGGTGTTTTTATTACGTGTTTTATGGCTGTGAGGTGTTTTTATTACGTGTTTTATAGCTGTGAGGTGTTTTTAATTTCGTGGCTGTGAGGTGTTTTTATTACGTGTTTTATAGCTGTGAGGTGTTTTTAATTTCGTGGCTGTGAGGTGTTTTTATTACGTGTTTTATGGCTGTGAGGTGTTTTTATTACGTGTTTTATGGCTGTGAGGTGTTTTTATTACGTGTTTTATGGCTGTGAGGTGTTTTTAATTTCGTGGTGGTGAGGTGTTTTTATTACGTGTTTTATGGCTGTGAGGTGTTTTTATTACGTGTTTTATAGCTGTGAGGTGTTTTTAATTTCGTGGCTGTGAAGTGTTTTTATTACGTGTTTTATGGCTGTGAGGTGTTTTTAATTTCGTGGTGGTGAGGTGTTTATATTACGTGTTTTATGGCTGTGAGGTGTTTTTAATTTCGTGGCTGTGAGGTGTTTTCATTACGTGTTTTATGGCTGTGAGGTGTTTTTATTACGTGTTTTATAGCTGTGAGGTGTTTTTAATTTCGTGGTGGTGAGGTGTTTTTATTACGTGTTTTATGGCTGTGAGGTGTTTTTATTACGTGTTTTATAGCTGTGAGGTGTTTTTAATTTCGTGGCTGTGAGGTGTTTTTATTACGTGTTTTATAGCTGTGAGGTGTTTTTAATTTCGTGGCTGTGAGGTGTTTTTATTACGTGTTTTATGGCTGTGAGGTGTTTTTATTACGTGTTTTATGGCTGTGAGGTGTTTTTATTACGTGTTTTATGGCTGTGAGGTGTTTTTAATTTCGTGGTGGTGAGGTGTTTTTATTACGTGTTTTATGGCTGTGAGGTGTTTTTATTACGTGTTTTATAGCTGTGAGGTGTTTTTAGTTTTGTGGCTGTGAGGTGTTTTTATTACGTGTTTTATAGCTGTGAGGTGTTTTTAATTTCGTGGTGGTGAGGTGTTTTTATTACGTGTTTTATGGCTGTGAGGTGTTTTTATTACGTGTTTTATGGCTGTGAGGTGTTTTTAATTTCGTGGCTGTGAGGTGTTTTTATTACGTGTTTTATGGCTGTGAGGTGTATTTATTACGTGTTTTATGGCTGTGAGGTGTTTTTATTACATGTTTTATGGCTGTGAGGTGTTTTTATTACGTGTTTTATGGCTGTGAGGTGTTTTTAATTTCGTGGCTGTGAGGTGTTTTTATTACGTGTTTTATGGCTGAGGTGTTTTTATTACGTGTTTTATGGCTGTGAGGTGTTTTTATTACGTGTTTTATGGCTGTGAGGTGTTTTTATTACGTGTTTTATGGCTGTGAGGTGTTTTTATTACGTGTTTTATGGCTGTGAGGTGTTTTTATTACGTGTTTTATGGCTGTGAGGTGTTTTTATTACGTGTTTTATGGCTGAGGTGTTTTTATTACGTGTTTTATGGCTGAGAGGTGTTTTTAATTTCGTGGCTGTGAGGTGTTTTTATTACGTGTTTTATGGCTGTGAGGTGTTTTAAATTTCGTGGCTGTGAGGTGTTTTTATTACGTGTTTTATGGCTGTGAGGTGTTTTTATTACGTGTTTTATAGCTGTGAGGTGTTTTTAATTTCGTGGCTGTGAGGTGTTTTTATTACGTGTTTTATGGCTGTGAGGTGTTTTTATTTTCGTGGCTGTGAGGTGTTTTTATTACGTGTTTTATGGCTGTGAGGTGTTTTTATTTCGTGTTTTATAGCTGTGAGGTGTTTTTAATTTCGTGGCTGTGAGGTGTTTTTATTACGTGTTTTATGGCTGTGTGGTGTTTTTATTACGTGTTTTATGGCTGTGAGGTGTTTTTAATTTCGTGGCTGTGAGGTGTTTTTATTACGTGTTTTATGGCTGTGAGGTGTTTTTATTTTCGTGGCTGTGAGGTGTTTTTATTACGTGTTTTATAGCTGTGAGGTGTTTTTAATTTCGTGGCTGTGAGGTGTTTTTATTACGTGTTTTATGGCTGTGAGGTGTTTTTAATTTCGTGGCTGTGAGGTGTTTTTATTACGTGTTTTATGGCTGTGAGGTGTTTTTATTACGTGTTTTATTGCTGTGAGGTGTTTTTAATTTCGTGGCTGTGAGGTGTTTTTATTACGTGTTTTATGGCTGTGAGGTGTTTTTATTACGTGTTTTATGGCTGTGAGGTGTTTTTAATTTCGTGGCTGTGAGGTGTTTTTATTACGTGTTTTATGGCTGTGAGGTGTTTTTAATTTCGTGGTGGTGAGGTGTTTATATTACGTGTTTTATGGCTGTGAGGTGTTTTTATTACGTATTTTATGGCTGTGAGGTGTTTTTATTACGTGTTTTATGGCTGTGAGGTGTTTTTAATTTTGTGGTGGTGAGGTGTTTTTATTACGTGTTTTATGGCTGTGAGGTGTTTTTATTACGTGTTTTATGGCTGTGAGGTGTTTTTATTACGTGTTTTATAGCTGTGAGGTGTTTTTAATTTCGTGGCTGTGAAGTGTTTTTATTACGTGTTTTATGGCTGTGAGGTGTTTTTAATTTCGTGGTGGTGACGTGTTTTTATTACGTGTTTTATGGCTGTGAGGTGTTTTTATTACGTGTTTTATAGCTGTGAGGTGTTTTTAATTTTGTGGTGGTGAGGTGTTTTTATTACGTGTTTTATGGCTGTGAGGTGTTTTTATTACGTGTTTTATAGCTGTGAGGTGTTTTTAATTTTTTGGTGGTGAGGTGTTTTTATTATGTGTTTTATAGCTGTGAGCTGTTTTTAATTTGGTGGCTGTGAAGTGTTTTTATTACGTGTTTTATGGCTGTGAGGTGTTTTTAATTTCGTGGTGGTGACGTGTTTTTATTACGTGTTTTATGGCTGTGAGGTGTTTTTATTACGTGTTTTATAGCTGTGAGGTGTTTTTAATTTTGTGGTGGTGAGGTGTTTTTATTACGTGTTTTATGGCTGTGAGGTGTTTTTATTACGTGTTTTATGGCTGTGAGGTGTTTTTATTACGTGTTTTATGGCTGTGAGTTGTTTTTAATTTTGTGGTGGTGAGGTGTTTTTATTACGTGTTTTATAGCTGTGAGGTGTTTTTATTACTTGTTTTATGACTGTGGGGTGTTTTTATTACGTGTTTTATGGCTGTGAGTTGTTTTTAATTTTGTGGTGGTGAGGTGTTTTTATTATGTGTTTTATAGCTGTGAGCTGTTTTTAATTTGGTGGCTGTGAGGTGTTTTTATTACGTGTTTTATGGCTGTGAGGTGTTTTTATTACGTGTTTTATGGCTGTGAGGTGTTTTTATTACGTGTTTTATGACCGTGAGGTGTTTTTATTACGTGTTTTATAGCTGTGAGGTGTTTTTAATTTTGTGGTGGTGAGGTGTTTTTATTATGTGTTTTATAGCTGTGAGCTGTTTTTAATTTGGTGGCTGTGAGGTGTTTTTATTACGTGTTTTATGGCTGTGAGGTGTTTTTATTCCGTGTTTTATGGCTGTGAGGTGTTTTTATTACGTGTTTTATGACTGTGAGGTGTTTTTATTACGTGTTTTATGGCTGTGAGTTGTTTTTAATTTTGTGGTGGTGACGTGTTTTTATTACGTGTTTTATAGCTGTGAGGTGTTTTTATTACGTGTTTTATGACTGTGAGGTGTTTTTATTACGTGTTTTATGGCTGTGAGTTGTTTTTAATTTTGTGGTGGTGAGGTGTTTTTAATTTCGTGGCTGTGAGGTGTTTTTATTACGTGTTTTATGGCTGTGAGGTGTTTTTAATTTCGTGGCTGTGAGGTGTTTTTATTACGTGTTTTCTGGCTGTGAGGTGTTTTTATTACGTGTTTTATGGCTGTGAGGTGTTTTTAATTTTGTGGCTGTGAGGTGTTTTTATTACGTGTTTTATAGCTGTGAGGTGTTTTTAATTTTGAGGTGGTGAGGTGTTTTTATTATGTGTTTTATAGCTGTGAGCTGTTTTTAATTTGGTGGCTGTGAGGTGTTTTTATTACGTGTTTTATGGCCGTGAGGTGTTTTTATTACGTGTTTTATGGCTGTGAGGTGTTTTTATTACGTGTTTTATGACTGTGAGGTGTTTTTATTACGTGTTTTATGGCTGTGAGTTGTTTTTAATTTTGTGGTGGTGAGGTGTTTTTATTACGTGTTTTATAGCTGTGAGGTGTTTTTATTACGTGTTTTATGACTGTGAGGTGTTTTTATTACGTGTTTTATGGCTGTGAGTTGTTTTTAATTTTGTGGTGGTGAGGTGTTTTTAATTTCGTGGCTGTGAGGTGTTTTTATTACGTGTTTTATGGCTGTGAGGTGTTTTTAATTTCGTGGCGGTGAGGTGTTTTTATTACGTGTTTTCTGGCTGTGAGGTGTTTTTATTACGTGTTTTATGGCTGTGAGGTGTTTTTAATTTCGTGGCTGTGAGGTGTTTTTATTACGTGTTTTATAGCTGTGAGGTGTTTTTAATTTTGTGGTGGTGAGGTGTTTTTATTACTTGTTTTATGGCTGTGAGGTGTTTTTATTACGTGTTTTATGGCTGTGAGGTGTTTTTATTACGTGTTTTATGCCTGTGAGGTGTTTTTAATTTCGTGGTGGTGAGGTGTTTTTATTACGTGTTTTATGGCTGTGAGGTGTTTTTATTACGTGTTTTATGGCTGTGAGGTGTTTTTATTACGTGTTTTATGGCTGTGAGGTGTTTTTATTACGTATTTTGTGGCTGTGAGGTGTTTTTATTGTGTTTTATGGCTGTGAGGTGTTTTTATTACGTGTTTTATGGCTGTGAGGTGTTTTTATTACGTGTTTTATGCCTGTGAGGTGTTTTTAATTTCGTGGTGGTGAGGTGTTTTTATTACGTGTTTTATGGCTGTGAGGTGTTTTTATTACGTGTTTTATGGCTGTGAGGTGTTTTTATTACGTGTTTTATGGCTGTGAGGTGTTTTTAATTTCGTGTTTTATGGTGGTGAGGTGTTTTGAAATACTTGCTGGTGAGGTATTTTGAATTATGTGGTGGTGCGGTGTTTTGAATTACGTGGTGGTGAGGTGTAATCGTCCCAAACTTCCAGTCTGCACCTACCCCTCCCCTATGTATGTGCGGAGGGGTTCTTTCTTGAAAAAAAAACATTCAACCTAAATTGCCTATAAAAATGAAATATCACAAACACAACAAATACATTTGTGCAAAGTAATTGTTTGTATTATGATTGGTGAAAATCATGACAACACAGCAACTCAGGTACAGTCATTAGCCTCAGCTAAAATAAGCCCGTTCCTCAGTATCGACGCTTGGTGAGGCGAGCGCAGTGAGCCGATCCAAGGTATATATATATATATATATATATGTACACACACACATGACATGGCCAAAAGTATGCGGACACCCCTTCTAATTAGTGGATTCGGCTGTTTCAACCACACCCATTGCTGACAGGTATATATAATCAAGCACACAACCATGCAATCTCCATAGACACACAAGTGCCAGAACACAAAAGCTCACATAACGGGACCGCAGAGTGCTGAAGCGCGTAGTGCATAAAAATCGTCTGTCCTCAGTTGCAACACTCACAACTGAGTCCCACACTGCCTCTGGAAGCAACGTCAGTCTAAGAACTGTTCGTCGGAAGCTTCATGAAATGTGTTTCCATGGCTGAGCAGCCGTACACAAGCCTAAGATAACCATGCACAATGCCAAGCGTCAGCTGGAGTGGTGTAAAGTTCGCCGCCATTGGACTCTGGAGCAGTGGAAATGCGTTCTCTTGAGTGATGAATCATGCTTCACCATCTGGCAGTCCAACAGACGAATCTGGGTTTGGAGGATGCCAGAAGAACGCCACCTGCCCGAATGCATAATGCCAACTGTAAAGTTTGGTGAAAGAGTAATAATGGTCTGGGGCTGTTTTTCATGGTTCGGGCTGGGCCACTTAGTTCCAGTGAAGGGAAATCTTAAGCTACAGCATACAATGACATTCTAGACGATTGTATGCTTCCAACTTTTTGGCAACAGTTTGGGGAAGGCCCTTCCTGTTTCAGCATGACAATGGCCCCATGCACAAAGCGAGGTCCACACAGAAATGGTTTGTCGAGATTGGTGTGGAAGAACTTGACTGGCCTGCACAGAGCCCTGACCTCAACCCCATCCAACACCTTTAGAATAAATTGGAACGCCAACAGCGAGCCAGGCCTAATCGCCCAGCATCAGTGCCCGACGTCACTCATGCTCTTGTGGCTGAATGGAAGAAAATCCCCACAGCGATGTTCAAACATCTAGTGGAAAGCCTTCCCAGAAGAGTGGAGGCTGTTATAGCAGCAAAGGGGGACCAACTCCATATTAATGCTCATGATTTTGGAATGCGATTTGTGATGTTTGGGTGTCCACATACTTTTGGTCATGTAGGGTTGGCCTTCATTGTGTCTTCCAAAGTTATTCAACTCGAGGCCTTATTTTGTCTGCCAAAGCTGTCCGACTCGAGCCATCATTTTTGCCTGCCAAACCTGTCCGACTCGAGCCTTCACGGTGACCAGTAGTGCAGGTGATTTTCACAAGATATGTCTTTGTGCTTGTCTTTGGAGTTTCAGCAAAATTTGTGAAAATATGAGAATATTGTTTAATTGCCAAGTTAAGTGAAAATACAAGAGTTTGATTAAAGAGATGAAGTCCATTGGAGGGGCAAAAACAGGGGGGGGGGGGGGGGGTAGGGATCAAATGAAGCGGGAAGGACAGCCAAATCAACAACAGATGAATTTGTTGTTCCAGGTTCCTTCACTATCTTGTTTCAAGATCACAGAAAAAAACGTCTTTGGTCTCTTTCCAAGGATATAAATGTTGGGGATTAGGTTGCTGTCCCAGTCTCAACATCACATGCCCACATGCTTTTATTTCCCAGAATGTAGAGTAATGTGAAGTACGATTCCCCTGGCAAGAGAGGTGGGGCAAGATATTGCCTTCCATGCATTATGCCATCCTCGAGACATTTTGCTCAATAAATAGAATATTTTTCATTTATAAATCCCTGTTACACTGTTTATCCCTATGTTACAGATTTTAGAACACTGAACATCTACAGCTTGTGTTTAATCGTGATCAAGAAGGTTAAAGAAGGAGGTGGGGCTATTACCCGTCCTTTCCTTCCAGAAACGTCTTGCCACACCTTAGTCAACGAAACATAATCATAAAGAGAAGATATTTGATCCATAATTACGCAACTTATGTAGTTTGTTGAACAACAAAGCTTCGGTTGGACAACAAGCCATAACAACAAAGCCATAACAACAAAGCCATACCAACAAAGCCATAACAACAAAGCCATAACAAAAAAGCCATAGCAACAAAGCCATAACAACAAAGCCATAACAACAAAGCCATAACAACAAAGCCATAACAACAAAGCCATAACAACAAAGCCATAACAACAAAGCCATAACAAAAAAGCCATAGCAACAAAGCCATACCAACAAAGCCATAACAACAAAGCCATAACAAAAAAGCCATAGCAACAAAGCCATAACAACAAAGCCATAACAACAAAGCCATAACAACAAAGCCATACCAACAAAGCCATAACAACAAAGCCATAACAAAAAAGCCATAGCAACAAAGCCATAGCAACAAAGCCATAACAAAAAAGCCATAGCAACAAAGCCATAACAACAAAGCCATAACAAAAAAGCCATAACAACAAAGCCATAACAACAAAGCCATAACAACAAAGCCATAACAACAAAGCCATAACAACAAAGCCATAACAACAAAGCCATAACAACAAAGCCATAACAACAAAGCCATAACAACAAAGCCATAACAACAAAGCCATAACAACAAAGCCATAGCAACAAAGCCATAACAACAAAGCCATAACAAAAAAGCCATAGCAACAAAGCCATAACAACAAAGCCATAACAACAAAGCTATAACAACAAAGCCATAACAACAAAGCCATAACAACAAAGCCATAACAACAAAGCCATAACAACAAAGCCATAACAACAAAGCCATACCAACAAAGCCATAACAACAAAGCCATAACAAAAAAGCCATAGCAACAAAGCCATAACAACAAAGCCATAACAAAAAAGCCATAGCAACAAAGCCATAACAACAAAGCCATAACAAAAAAGCCATAGCAACAAAGCCATAACAACAAAGCCATAACAAAAAAGCCATAACAACAAAGCCATAACAACAAAGCCATAACAACAAAGCCATAACAACAAAGCCATAACAACAAAGCCATAACAACAAAGCCATAACAACAAAGCCATAACAACAAAGCCATAACAACAAAGCCATAACAACAAAGCCATAGCAACAAAGCCATAACAACAAAGCCATAACAACAAAGCCATAACACCAAAGCCATAACAACAAAGCCATAACAACAAAGCCATAACAACAAAGCCATAACAACAAAGCCATAACAACAAAGCCATAACAAAAAAGCCATAGCAACAAAGCCATAACAACAAAGCCATAACAACAAAGCCATAACAACAAAGCCATAACAACAAAGCCATAGCAACAAAGCCATAACAACAAAGCCATAACAACAAAGCCATAGCAACAAAGCCATAACAACAAAGCCATAACAACAAAGCCATAACACCAAAGCCATAACAACAAAGCCATAACAACAAAGCCATAACAACAAAGCCATAACAACAAAGCCATAACAACAAAGCCATAACAACAAAGCCATACCAACAAAGCCATAACAACAAAGCCATAACACCAAAGCCATAACAACAAAGCCATAACAACAAAGCCATAACAACAAAGCCATACCAACAAAGCCATAACAACAAAGCCATAACAAAAAAGCCATAGCAACAAAGCCATAACAACAAAGCCATAGCAACAAAGCCATAACAACAAAGCCATAACAAAAAAGCCATACCAACAAAGCCATAACAACAAAGCCATAACAACAAAGCCATAACACCAAAGCCATAACAACAAAGCCATAGCAACAAAGCCATAACACCAAAGCCATAACAACAAAGCCATAGCAACAAAGCCATAACAACAAAGCCATACCAACAAAGCCATAACAACAAAGCCATAACAACAAAGCCATAACAACAAAGCCATAACAACAAAGCCATAACAACAAAGCCATAACAACAAAGCCATAACAACAAAGCCATAACAACAAAGCCATAACACCAAAGCCATAACAACAAAGCCATAGCAACAAAGCCATAACACCAAAGCCATAACAACAAAGCCATAGCAACAAAGCCATAACAACAAAGCCATAACAACAAAGCCATAACAACAAAGCCATAACAACAAAGCCATAACAACAAAGCCATAACAAAAAAGCCATAACATAACAACAAAGCCTTAACAACAACTTGAGTTGGGCTTCCGTTTCCGGTTTTGTCGGCGAGGTCGTGTGTTTTTTCAAGCTCTCCAAGCTACGAAAGTTAAGAAATTTTCCCATTTGTATTTTTGTCAAAACTGTATTTTTTATTTTACGGTGTGAGTGCCTCGAGTTTTATCTCGGTGTAAATTGTGCATACCTGTGTATAATTGTAGGTTGGTTCCCGCCACGTTTTTCAGACCTGGTTTCCCAGGCCTCGGGGCTTTGTTGTCTCCTCTCGGCGGTCGTTTGTGGTCCATTTGTTTTCTTTCTCTCACTGTGTTTTTTCCAGTCTTTTTTTCACCCCCATACTTCACCGAACATCTTACCCTTTGTTTAAAGTCTTAATAAAATAAAATAAAACTCATTTCCTTCTCTTTCCCGTGTTCGTTCGTTCTTCGACCACGTGTTCGACCACCACTCCCCTCCCCTGCCCTCTATCCAATGGTCCCCCTCCTCTTCCTTAACGGTATGGACCTCAAACATCCAGGGCCTTCGCCCAAACCTGATTGATCTCTCCATTCAGGTTGCTTCTGTCAAACCAGACTTAATCTGCTTAACAGAAACTTTCCTCCTTCAAGATGTCTCTGATTCCTTAATATCTCTTCCTGGTTACTTCCTCCTCCAGTATGATAGACCTGAGCCTCGTCCTGGGGGTGGGGTTGCTATCTTTATCAAAAACTCTCTTCCTCACTCTCCCTGCAGTGCCCTCTCTCCACCTCACCCCCAGGAGTACCTCTGGCTACGGCTTCCTCTCTGCTCCCACATTTTGTTCATAAGTGTGTTGTACCGTCCACCAAACAGTGATGACTCCATCAACATCTCGCTGTCTGATAACATGGACCAACTTCTATCGACTCATCCCAACTCTCTCTTCCTCATATGTGATGATTTCAACTGTCATCATGCCAGCTGGCTGGGTGTGGGTACCTCTCTCACCAGCCATGGCACCTCAGCAAAGGACTTCTGTGACTCATTGGGACTGAAACAGTCTGTCAATTTCCCGACCCAGATCTCAGTCAACGGAGCATCTTCACTTCTAGACTTGGTGATGACAAAATTCCCTGCAAATGTCTGCTGCTCTTCTTCTGCTCCAATCGGCTCAGCTGATCATGTGCTTGTTAAAGTGGACATCTGGCCATTCTCAGAGAGCCTCCTCAGCGTCAACGAATCTGGCATTTCACTTAGGCCGCCCGACTGGCACGGTCTTCAAGCAGCCATAAATCATCTGGAATGGTCTCCAATCTCAACTGCTTCTGACATCAACTCATCCTGGGAATTCTTCCAAAGTAAACTGCTCTCTCTCATGCACAGATATATCCCATCTCGTCTTCAGTTGTCAAACCCTTCCTCCCATCCATGGTACACGGAATCTTGTGGTGAGGCAGTTGCCCTGAAACAACTTGCCTTCGCCTCTTGGAAGGCAAATCCAACGGAAGGAAATCTCATTTCCTTTCACAAAGCCCGAAACAAGTGTGTGTCTACCCTCAGGAGAGCCAGGAAACAATATCTCTCCGTTCTCAAGACCGAACTCTCTTATCTGTCTCCCTCTTCCAAATCCTGGTGGCGTCTTGTCCAATCTGTTTCTGGTGTTTGTTCCGCCTCCATCCCCTCCCTTATTTCAAACGGCTACACAGCTGACTCCGCACGTGAAAAAGCTGAATGCCTCAACTCTGTGTTTGCCTCAAAGTCTTGTGTCCCAAACCCGTCTCTCTCTCTGTACCCACCGTACCCAGTCGTACCCAGCTGCTCCTGGACTCTGTGTCCTTCTCTCCTGACAAGGTGGAGAAGTTTCTGTCAAACCTCGACTCTGATTCTGCAACTGGACCAGACGGCATCAGCCCACAGATCCTAGAATCCTGCTCTGCCGCTCCATCTCACCCTCTCTCTATTCTCTTCACCCTCTCTTTTGCTCAAGATTATGTGCCATCTGCTTGGAAATCAGCCAACATTACCGCTTTACACAAAAAAGGTGCAAAAACAGATCCTTGCAACTGCAGACCAATCAGCCTGATCCCAATTATCAGCAAAGTCATGGAATCCATCATTGCTGGGGCTATCAAATCCTTCCTCTTCTCCAATGGCTTGATCTCTGATCATCAATTTGGATTCAGACCAGGTCACTCTACTCTGGACATGCTGCTTCTGCTATCTCAACAATGGATGGAGGTCCTCAATGTCAAACAGGAAATCAGAGCTGTCTCCCTTGATATCATGTGCCTTCGATACGGTCTGGCACCCCGCTCTGCTCACCGAACCCTCCTCTTATGGTATCCATGGAAATCTCCATGCATGGCTTGCGGACTTCCTCTCTGGTCATAGTCAACGTGTGGCCCTGAATGGGTTTCTCTCATCTCCCCTTCCTGTTCAGGCTGGAGTTCCCCAAGGCAGTGTTCTGGGCCCTGTGCTTTTTCTGGTCTTCATCAATGATCTCTCTGACTGGCTTGAAAATCCTCTCTATGTCTTTGCTGATGACTCCACTCTCTGCCGCTCCATTCCTCATTCCTCAGATTGGCAGTCTGCAGCCTCCTCACTCTCTGCAGACCTGGACAAAATCAGACATATTCAACTGAATGCTTAACCCGGCTTTTCGCTTCGCGAGCGCAGGGTATAAATGCTAACAAATCGTTTAAACTCTTATCTAAGGCCCATGAAACCCTAACTTCCACCCAAAAATCACTTGCTGCACACAAAAGTTTCCCTGGATTAGCTGAGTTGAACTAAACCAGCAGCAATATCATAAATTAAAGACACATCATGTAAAAGTCATTCAGCAAACATTTGGTCTATTCAATGGAATGCAGACATTGTAAGACAAATACAAGCAAGCTCTTTCAGGATGTATTAACATCAGAACAAACTTCCACAGAGTTATCAACATGTGCAATTCAATTCATGGCACAGCACATCTGAAAGAGCTTCAGGATTGCATTCCAGGGCCTAAAAACAAAAAATTCAAACTTCCATGGAGAAACATTGTACAACAACCTTCCGCAACCCTCTATCTTGGGCATCAAAACAAGGCCTTGTTGTATTTGTTCAAAGAAATATCTGGCAGGGATACTGCTCTGGCTTTCCCATGTTGCTATTCGAATTTTCGTTCACTCTACATGGGTTCCCATTTAAGGACAGGGCACAGGATGAGGCCATTCGGTCCATAGAGAATCTGCTATTAATGCCAACCTATGGTTGTTTGTCAGTGCCCTACCCTTTAAAATGCGAAGCATCAAACAAGGAAGTAGTGACTATCTCCAACAAGGAAGATCTTCATCAGATTCCCCAAACTGTCAAAGGCATCACCGTCGCATAATCCTCAAATTAGCCCAGGTTTATTAATACAGGCACATGGTCTTCGTAATAATAATAACAAGCGTTATGCCTAGGTACCCCGTCGGTGAAGTGATGTGAGTTGACAAAGTGGAAGATGCAGAAAACATGCTATGATATGATATTTCGCTCACAAGGTTCAGACGTACATGGAGGTGGCCATCTTGGATTTTGACGTGGCGACCGAATTTTCAATAGGGTTCTTCCTTATGCGTAGATACACCCACACACCAGATCAGAAGTTGGTACTTCGCTTATTTTTGAAGATATTCCGCTCACAGGGTTCAGACCTACATGGCGGCGGCCATCTTGGATTTTGACATGGCGACCCAATTTTCAATAGGGTTCTTCCTTATGCGTAGATACACCCACACACCAGATTAGAAGTTAGTAGTTCGTTTATTTTTCAAGATATTTCGCTCACAAGGTTCAGACATATATATGGTGGCGGCCATCTTGGATTTTGAGGTGGCGAGCCAATTTTCAATAGGTTCTTCCTTATGCCTAGATACACCGACACACCAGATTAGAAGTTGGTACTTCGCTTATGTTTCAAGATATTCCGCTCACAAGGTTCATACACACATGGCGGCGGCCATCTTGGATTTTGATGTGGCGACCCAATTTTCAATAAGGTTCTTCCTTATGCCTAGATACACCCACACACCAGATTAGAAGTTGGTACTTCGCTTATTTTTCAAGATATTTCGTTCACAAGGTTCAGACATATATATGGTGGTGGCCATCTTGGATTTTGACGTGGCGACCCAATTTTCAATAGCCTTCTTCCTTATGCCTAGATACACCGACACACCAGATTAGAAGTTGGTACTTCGCTTATGTTTCAAGATATTCCGCTCACAAGGTTCATACACACATGGCGGCGGCCATCTTGGATTTTGATGTGGCGACCCAATTTTCAATAAGGTTCTTCCTTATGCCTAGATACACCGACACACCAGATTAGAAGTTGGTACTTCGCTTATGTTTCAAGATATTTTGCTCACAAGGTTCAGACATACATGGCATCAGACATACATGGCGGCGGCCATCTTGGATTTTGACGTGGGTTGCACCCACACACCAAATTCGAATGCGGTCCTTCGCTTATGCACACATGCATGCATGCACGTACGCACGCACGCCCGCACGCACACACGCCCGCACGCACGCACGCCCGCACGCACGCACGAACGGAAGGACGGACGGACGGACACAGGGACGGAGGGGAAAGCCATAGTCCCCCTTTCGTTCCGCGGTGCGACGGGGGACAATAACGTTCATCATACTAAAATACGCCATTTCGTGTCTGTCTGTCCGTCTGATGAATTTTTGACGCCAATACATTCCGTCATTACTTATCCAATTTCAACCAAACTTGACAGGATGACTAAGGGTTACAAAATGAAGGTTGCAGTGCATTCATTTGCCCCCCTCCCCAAGGGGGTTTTCTCCCCTGAGTGGGTTTTCCCCATCATTGCCATCAATGATGGCATCTATGATGGCAAACCACCATCTCTTATCCTCCCCCATCCAAAACCTTGATCTTTTCTACCCCCGCTAATTTCGGTCCCCTTGTGTTTTATACCTCTCCCCCCCCCCCCCCCCCCCCCCACGCCTCCTCCCCCCAAGCCCTCTCCCTTCCACACTTCTCCCTGCTCTCAAATGTTGTGGTTGTGTGCTTCCCCTTCTCTCCCCATCTTGTCTTCCGCTCCCTCTTTTTGTATATTTTGTTTGTCTGGTTGATTTGTTTGTGAAATAAATGTTAGCTCTTTCACGAGCCTCGATTCAGTATACAAAAAAAAAAAAAAAAAAAAAAAAAATGGCGTTGCGTGTTGAGGTGTATATAAATGTTAAATTAGCTTTATCGTGGCGTTTTTCCAAAGACGCTTTTAATAACAAAATGAATGATAATCGCACATTGTTAATGTTATTACAAAACAATATTAAAACTAATAATGTCCCACTTCACCAAGGCGTTTTTCCTGCAGTGATAACTTGTATAAATAGCTTATAGTTATAAATGGCGTTTCTGTGGGAGCAACGGCTTCTACAGGAAGTAAAAATATTACACACCACAAACACGTATGATTTGCTTTTTAAACAGTCGCTAACCCCTTTATAACACTAAATGAAGAAATTTGGAGGAATCCCGACATCCGTGAAGTAAGGTTTATTTGCAGAACTGAGCGAAGATCTACTGTACTCCATATAACCCACAAATGTTGGGTTAACAACATGGCCCTTTCTGCCGCTACCGTGGCATTTTTTGTCGCGAACTATTGAAACTCGCTCCTGCTGTTTGATACAAAACTGAAAGGGAGAAGCTTGGGTTGTGCTCCTTTACCAAGCAGCTAGCTAGCGCTTGCCAAGCCAGCCGTTCCTTAACGGTTTTGAATGGAGTGCTTGCTCGAATGCTTAAACCACTTGGCGATCTCTTCACAAGAAACTTGGTAAATGAACACACACCCAATGTTCTTGAGACCCGGCCATAGAGAGACTGTAATCTACATATCCCAAAGAGGAATGACCCTTCCTGCAGCTCCCGTAGTGAGCGGGTGTACTCGTAATATATAAAATATAATTGTAACACTGTAATCCTTTTGTCGTGAGTGCAAAGTTACTGGATTGAAGCGGTGTATGGTTCATGGATCACTCAATGAGAAGCGGTGTACTAATTATCGTGGGGGTAAAGAATTAGCCTCGATTTATTAATGCAGTAACATTGTCTTCATAATAATAATAATAATAATAATAATAACGTTAATAATACAGTAAATATAATCGTAACACTGCAATGTTGCCGAATTGAACCGGTGTATGGTTGGTTCATTGTTGACTCAAAACATATAGAATAAACCAGTCTCAATGCAATCTCTTCGTTTCCATGGTGACAGACAGATTAGAGCCTTAAAAGTATCAAACAAGCTCAGGTATGACGCTGTTAGACTTTCGGCCTTGTTTATTTGGAGGTTGACTGCTCGACGTTTTCACATGGTACATGTTTGGGAGTGTCGATGGTACACGTGTCTGTCTACACTGTCGCTGATGATTCTCCACTAAGTGATGAAACCGCTCTGGCAGCTATGGGGAGGGGGGGAGCAGGTGTAGCGTTTGGATTCTCTTGTGTGTACGATGTGTAAATGTCGTTACAGGTGTGGAGGGACTCTGGGGAGAGTTTGAAACAGCAAAAGGCCTACCTGTGCAGTCTTCAGAGTTGCAGTTATGCAGCTTTCTTTGGCTAGAAGAACATCGGAGGAGGCGATTTGTATTTGTATATGCATGTGTGTGTGTATATATATATATGTGTAGCTTGGCATGAGGTGACAATGTTCTCTCTCTTAGCAAGAATAGGATTGCATTAACAGGAAAGTAGTTCCAAAAGTGGGATGACGGAGTGGATGTAGGCAGCAAGCTTCGGCTTGGGAGCACCGAGCCTGGGAGTGTTTTTAAATGCGAAGGAGAGATGGATGGAAAGGAAAGGAGGTGTAAGAACAGATTTACGAAGATCAAGAGTCCGCTAATCTGTCAGTAATGTCACAGCAACAGATTTCAACTCCAGGATCCCCCCTCCCCACACAGGAAGTTAGGGTTAAGGGAGGTTGAACACAGAGCAGTGAGAGTTGGGGGTGGCATGGAAGGGTGGTGCACTACTTTCTTGGTGCACTACTTTCTTGGTGCACTACTTTCTTGATGCACTATTTTCTTTAAGCACCAAAGGGAAGAGTACTATCAAAAATATTTCTGGTAGACATTTACACAAAGTTAAACAAACTTAAACAAAAGTGTTTTAGTTTCTTCTTCACTCGTTCTCTTTTCCCAATCGCGACCGCAGACAAGACGACAAATTGTGATCAGAATCGACAGTCTGCCCAAGAGGAAGCAAAGCTGAAACCTCACCATGGCATCTTTGTACCGGAGTGCAATGGCGGAGCCCTGTACAAGGCAGTGCAATGTCATCAAAGCACGAGCTACTGCTGGTGTGTATACATCGACTCCGGGCGGCCTGTACCGGGTTCATCTACAAGGTGAGTGTGTGCAAGGTTCCAGAGGTGGTGTGCTCAAACTATCATTATCTACATTGGCATTCTGCAACATTTTAATAAGTTCTGTTGGTTACTTATGTGTGTTATTTTCGTGGCATTGTTATAGTATAGGCCTGGAATGAAGGCCGAGATGTACACACACCCTTATAAGCTGTCTATCCGGGGTTCGAATGTCGTCCCAAGTATAAACTGTGATATTTCGCATGCGGAGCGATGCATCAATTGTGTGCCATCCCTAAGATGGACTAAACTGTGGTGTGCCATCCCTCAGATGGACTAAACTGGGGTGTGCCATCCCTCAGATGGACTAAACTGGGGTGTGCCATCCCTCAGATGGACTAAACTGGGGTGTGCCATCCCTCAGATGGACTAAACTGGGGTGTGCCATCCCTCAGATGGACTAAACTGGGGTGTGCCATCCCTCAGATGGACTAAACTGTGGTGTGCCACCCCTGAGATGGACTAAACTGGGGTGTGCCATCCCTCAGATGGACTAAACTGGGTGTGCCATCCCTCAGATGGACTAAACTATGGTGTGCCATCCCTCAGATGGACTAAACTGGGGTGTGCCATCCCTGAGATGGACTAAACTGGGGTGTGCCATCCCTCAGATGGACTAAACTGGGGTGTGCCATCCCTCAGATGGACTAATCTGGGGTGTGCCACCCCTGAGATGGACTAAACTGGGGTGTGCCATCCCTCAGATGGACTAAACTGAGGTGTGCCATCCCTCAGATGGACTAAACTGGGTGTGCCATCCCTCAGATGGACTAAACTGGGGTGTGCCATCCCTCAGATGGCCTAAACTGGGGTGTGCCATCCCTGAGATGGACTAAACTGGGGTGTGCCATCCCTCAGATGGACTAATCTGGGGTGTGCCACCCCTGAGATGGACTAAACTGGGGTGTGCCATCCCTCAGATGGACTAAACTGGGGTGTGCCATCCCTGAGATGGACTAAGCTGGGGTGTGCCATCCCTCAGATGGACTAAACTGGGGTGTGCCACCCCTCAGATGGACTAAGCATGGCGTCATGTCTCCCATCATTACACGGTGGATGTTAAAGAGCCCACAGTTGCCCTACACAAAGAGTACTTGAGCCTACCCGACACAAAAGGCCACAACTCCGTGAATAATTGGTGAAACGTCCGAAAACTCAAATTTTTTCGATAAATTATCATAACAAAGCCATTTACCAAGTTTCAGTTGATTATTTTAAACGTTATGGAGAAAAAGTGAAGAATTCCACAGGTGGGACAGACGGACAGACAGAGAGCAAACCCAGAGTCCCTCCAGGAAAGGCACAAAGAAATGTTTGAGAGGTTATATGAACAAGATGCAATAGTCCAAGAAGCACCAACATATATAGGAAATGTATCTCGTATAGAAGTATACATGTATATATGATATGATTATAACATTTTATAACTATATATATATTTACATAAATTAAGAATATTAAAGTTGCCATTTCTTATTTGATAGTATGTCATTCGGAGAACTTTTTCAATGCCCCTGCTACTAGAAATTTACCAGAATATTAACAAAATGAATATACAAGGAAAGACAAAAATCAAATTGATGCATCATCCCGTCACCTATCTTTTATTTATCGACTCACCTGTGCCCCCAAAGGTAGACGGACGTTATGTTTTCATCCCTGTTTGTTTGTCTCTCTCTGTTTGTCTGTGAGCACCAACTCCTCCGATTGTGATTGATTTTGTATGTCTGCATATGATGCCAGGTCCTCCGATTGTGATTGATTTTGTATGTCTGCATATGATGCCAGCTCCACCAATTGTGATTGATTTTGTATGTACGCATATTATGCCAGCTCCTCTGATTGTGATTGATTTTGTATGTCTGCATATGATGCCAGGTCCACCGTTTGTGATTGATTTTGTATGCCTGCATATGATGCCAGGTCCACCGTTTGTGATTGATTTTGTATGTCTGCATATGATGCCAGGTCCCCCGATTGTGATTGATTTTGTATGCCTGCATATGATGCCAGGTCCTCCGATTGTGATTGATTTTGTATGTCTGCATATGATGCCAGCTCCACCAATTGTGATTGATTTTGTATGTACGCATATGATGCCAGCTCCTCCGATTGTGATTGATTTTGTATGCCTGCATATGATGCCAGCTCCTGCGATTGTGATTGATTTTGTATGCCTGCATATGATGCCAGCTCCTGCGATTGTGATTGGTTTGTATGTCTGCATATGATGCCAGCTCCTCTGATTGTGATTGGTTTGTATGCCTGCATATGATGCCAGCTCCACCAATTGTGGTTGATTTTGTATGTATGCATATTATGCCAGGTCCACCGATTGTGATTGATTTTGTATGCCTGCATATTATGCCAGCTCCTGCGATTGTGATTGGTTTGTATGTCTGCATATGATGCCAGCTCCTCTGATTGTGATTGATTTTGTATGTCTGCATATGATGCCAGGTCCACCGATTGTGATTGATTTTGTATGCCTGCATATTATGCCAGCTCCTGCGATTGTGATTGGTTTGTATGTCTGCATATGATGCCAGCTCCTCCGATTGTGATTGATTTTGTATGCCTGCATATGATGCCAGCTCCTCTGATTGTGATTGGTTTGTATGCCTGCATATGATGCCAGCTCCTCCGATTGTGATTGATTTTGTATGCCTGCATATGATGCCAGGTCCACCGATTGTGATTGATTTTGTATGTCTGCATATGATGCCAGATCCACCGATTGTGATTGATTTTGTATGTACGCATATTATGCCAGCTCCTCTGATTGTGATTGATTTTGTATGTCTGCATATGATGCCAGCTCCTGTGATTGTGATTGATTTTGTGTGCCTGCATATGATGCCAGGTCCACCGATTGTGATTGATTTTGTATGCCTGCATATGATGCCAGGTCCACCGATTGTGATTGATTTTGTATGTCTGCATATGATGCCAGGTCCTCCGATTGTGATTGATTTTGTATGCCTGCATATGATGCCAGCTCCTGCGATTGTGATTGGTTTGTATGTCTGCATATGATGCCAGCTCCTCCGATTGTGATTGATTTTGTATGCCTGCATATGATGCCAGCTCCTGCGATTGTGATTGGTTTGTATGTCTGCATATGATGCCAGCTCCTCCGATTGTGATTGATTTTGTATGCCTGCATATGATGCCAGCTCCTCCGATTGTGATTGGTTTGTATGCCTGCATATGATGCCAGCTCCTCCGATTGTGATTGATTTTGTATGCCTGCATATGATGCCAGGTCCACCGATTGTGATTGATTTTGTATGCCTGCATATGATGCCAGGTCCACCGATTGTGATTGATTTTGTATGTCTGCATATGATGCCAGGTCCACCGATTGTGATTGATTTTGTATGTACGCATATTATGCCAGCTCCTCTGATTGTGATTGATTTTGTATGTCTGCATATGATGCCAGCTCCTGTGATTGATTTTGTATGCCTGCATATGATGCCAGGTCCTCCGATTGTGATTGATTTTGTATGCCTGCATATGATGCCAGCTCCTGCGATTGTGATTGGTTTGTATGTCTGCATATGATGCCAGCTCCTCCGATTGTGATTGATTTTGTATGCCTGCATATGATGCCAGGTCCACCGATTGTGATTGATTTTGTATGTCTGCATATGATGCCAGGTCCACCGATTGTGATTGATTTTGTATGTACGCATATTATGCCAGCTCCTCTGATTGTGATTGATTTTGTATGTCTGCATATGATGCCAGCTCCTGTGATTGTGATTGATTTTGTATGCCTGCATATGATGCCAGCTCCTGTGATTGTGATTGATTTTGTATGCCTGCATATGATGCCAGCTCCTCCGATTGTGATTGATTTTGTATGCCTGCATATGATGCCAGCTCCTGTGATTGTGATTGATTTTGTATGTCTGCATATGATGCCAGCTCCTGTGATTGTGATTGATTTTGTATGCCTGCATATGATGCCAGCTCCTGTGATTGTGATTGATTTTGTATGCCTGCATATGATGCCAGCTCCTGCGATTGTGATTGGTTTGTATGCCTGCATATGATGCCAGCTCCTCCGATTGTGATTGATTTTGTATGCCTGCATATGATGCCAGCTCCTGCGATTGTGATTGGTTTGTATGTCTGCATATGATGCCAGCTCCTCCGATTGTGATTGATTTTGTATGCCTGCATATGATGCCAGCTCCTCCGATTGTGATTGGTTTGTATGCCTGCATATGATGCCAGCTCCTCCGATTGTGATTGGTTTGTATGCCTGCATATGATGCCAGCTCCTCCGATTGTGATTGGTTTGTATGTCTGCATATGATGCCAGCTCCTCCGATTGTGATTGGTTTGTATGTCTGTATTTGATGCCAGCTCCTCCGATTGTGATTGGTTTGTATGTCTGCATATGATGCCAGCTTCTCCGATTGTGATTGGTTTGTATGCCTGTATGGTAACTTTGTATGGACACTAAAGCATTATCTATGAAGAAGTATCAATGCCCCCAAAAGTCCTCCTAATCTGACAATATAAAATCACACCATGAGGATGTATTCTGAGGCATCAATCGTGTACTGTCATTTTTATCGTCAGATACAAGAAACCGAAGTGCAATAACAATGCACGTGCCCATTCATCAGAAAACCCATATGACAAGCGGGATCTTTATGGTACGTGGACACACAAAAAAACATGTCACCACCGCATTTGATGTAATTACTGGCCCAGCCGAGCAAGCAAAGTCTGGCCAAGTTGCATACTCAACTGCATAGCTAAAGATACACCAGCACACCCAATGAATACCAGAGAGAGAATTAAAAGAGAGGAGATGGTACAAAGAGAGACAGAAACAATGGATAAGATGTCTGTGGGGCCATAAGACCAGACCCGGTGGTGTAGACATCCACTCTGAGTCTGGGGGGTCAGCTTTTCAAACCCCGGCCGAGTCGTGCCAAAGACTTTAAAATAAATGGTACGAGCTACTTCCTTGTTTGATGATAGAGCATGCACAAACAACACTGGGAAGGCAATGGCAAACCACCCAATATAACACTCGCCAAGAAACTGCTTCAGCAGCACCAACGCTCTGTAAATAGTACAATACATCAAAAATATCAAGACTCCATCATGTCTCTCACGTGTAATTGGAGGGAACAACCAATGAACAATTATCCCCTACTCCTCGAGCCAAAAAAATCTGCATAACGGAACTAAGAAAAGCGACACAAAGCAAGTCCTTTTCTGTTTCAAACCCTACCTGGGTTGCTCTGCAGCTGCAGACCTTCGCAAGGAGCACGTACACGAGAATCCCAATGCTACACACACACCTATCGGCCACCGGACCGGTTTCATCACTTATTGGAGGGTCCTCAGTGACGACGAGGACAGAAACACAAACAGAAGAGGCTGCCAAACATGTATAATGAGCAATGCCGATAGCAGTCATCATATACAGTTCCCTCCATAAGTATTGGAACAGTGAAGTCAAATTTTTATTATTGCTCTGTACTCAATACATTTGGATTTCAGATCAAAAGATGAATATGAGGCAAGAATACAGAAGGTCAACTTTTATTTGTTGGTATTTATATGTATATCTGTTTTACCATTGCAGGACAATAACACTTTTTATGTTCAGCCCCCCCCCCCCCCCCCCCCCCCACTTTAGGGAAGCATAAGTATTGGGACAGATTACTTTAAAGTAAGTTAAAGTAGTAAAATAGTTAATATTTCGTTACATATCCAAATTATTTTAATATCCAATGCATACCCATAATTAATAACATCCATAATTATGATAGGATATCATAATAATATCCATAATGGTTGCATATCCATAATTACTACACTAATACCTTTAAGAAAATGGCGGGATTGAGCCAATCGGACAAATGCAGGTTTTGTGGAGTCGAAACAGAAAGTACCGGTACCGGTCACCTCTTTCCAGGATGTAAAAAACTCATGTCAGAACAGTTGTACACAGAAAGACATGACAGCGTCTGCAGAATAATCCACTGGCACATCTGTAAACATTTCAACATTCCGGTTCAGAATAATCATGGAAACACAAACCAAACTCGATCCTTGAAAATGAACACATAGTGTTCATAGAAAATGAACACACTTGAATGAACTAGAACACGCATGACTAGATGATCCCAACACGTGTGGACGTTGCATGCGGAGCATTGCATCAGGACATAGTGCTCACGCATGACTAGATGATCCCAACACGTGTGGACGTTGCATGCGGAGCATTGCATCAGGACATAGTGCTCACGCATGACTAGATGATCCCATCAAGTGTGGATGTTGCATGCGGAGCATTGCATCAGGACATAGTGATCACGCATGACAAGATGATCCCATCAAGTGTGCACGTTGCAGGCCGAGCATTGCATCAGGACATAGTGCTCACGCATGACAAGATGATCCCATCAAGTGTGGACGTTGCATGCGGAGCATTGCATCAGGACATAGTGCTCACGCATGACTAGATGATCCCATCAAGTGTGGATGTTGCATGCGGAGCATTGCATCAGGACATCGTGATCACGCATGACTAGATGATCCCAACAAGTGTGGACGTTGCATGCGGAGCATTGCATCAGGACATAGTGATCACGCATGACTAGATGATCCCAACAAGTGTGGACGTTGCATGCGGAGCATTGCATCAGGACATAGTGCTCACGCATGACAAGATGATCCCATCAAGTGTGGACGTTGCATGCGGAGCATTGCATCAGGACATCGTGATCACGCATGACTAGATGATCCCATCAAGTGTGGACGTTGCATGCGGAGCATTGCATCAGGACATAGTGATCACGCATGACTAGATGATCCCAACAAGTGTGGACGTTGCATGCGGAGCATTGCATCAGGACATAGTGCTCACGCATGACAAGATGATCCCATCAAGTGTGGACGTTGCATGCGGAGCATTGCATCAGGACATAGTGCTCACTCATGACAAGATGATCCCATCAAGTGTAGACGTTGCAGGCGGAGCATTGCATCAGGACATAGTGATCACGCATGACTAGATGATCCCATCAAGTGTGGACGTTGCATGCGGAGTATTGCATCAGGACATAGTGCTCACGCATGACAAGATGATCCCATCAAGTGTGGACGTTGCATGCGGAGCATTGCATCAGGACATAGTGCTCACGCATGACAAGATGATCCCATCAAGTGTGGACGTTGCATGCGGAGCATTGCATCAGGACATAGTGCTCACGCATGACAAGATGATCCCATCAAGTGTGGACGTTGCATGCGGAGCATTGCATCAGGACATAGTGCTCACGCATGACTAGATGATCTCATCAAGTGTGGACGTTGCATGCGGAGCATTGCATCAGGACATAGTGCTCACGCATGACTAGATGATCTCATCAAGTGTGGATGTTGCATGCGGAGCATTGCATCAGGACATAGTGATCACGCATGACAAGATGATCCCATCAAGTGTGCACGTTGCAGGCCGAGCATTGCATCAGGACATAGTGCTCACGCATGACAAGATGATCCCATCAAGTGTGGATGTTGCATGCGGAGCATTGCATCAGGACATCGTGATCACGCATGACTAGATGATCCCATCAAGTGTGGACGTTGCATGCGGAGCATTGCATCAGGACATAGTGATCACGCATGACTAGATGATCCCAACAAGTGTGGACGTTGCATGCGGAGCATTGCATCAGGACATAGTGCTCACGCATGACAAGATGATCCCATCAAGTGTGGACGTTGCATGCGGAGCATTGCATCAGGACATAGTGCTCACTCATGACAAGATGATCCCATCAAGTGTAGACGTTGCAGGCGGAGCATTGCATCAGGACATAGTGATCACGCATGACGAGATGATCCCATCAAGTGTGGACGTTGCATGCGGAGTATTGCATCAGGACATAGTGCTCACGCATGACAAGATGATCCCATCAAGTGTGGACGTTGCATGCGGAGCATTGCATCAGGACATAGTGCTCACGCATGACAAGATGATCCCATCAAGTGTGGACGTTGCATGCGGAGCATTGCATCAGGACATAGTGCTCACGCATGACAAGATGATCCCAACACGTGTGGACGTTGCATGCGGAGCATTGCATCAGGACATAGTGCTCAAACAAAAAGGAAAAGACAACATTGTTGATAGAAGTTTCGGATCCCAATGACTTTGGACTAAATGCTTCAGAAAGCAAGAAAATGCTCAAATACCAGGATCTGAAAAATGAGGTCAAGAGGTCATGAAAATTGAAGAAAACTGAAATTGTACCAGTGATAGTCGGAGCAACAGGGATGATCAGGAAAACACTTACTGAGTACTTAACAATCATTCCGGGGAATATCACGACAAACGCGCTGCAAGTGGTTCAGTGTCAGAGGTTCAGTGAGGATTCTAAAACGAGCCCTTGGAACGAAGCTGTGAGAATGAAGTTTCACAATCTGGTTCATGAGTAATGGTCATGTACCGAAAAAGGAGATGGAGATTTTGAGATTTGGGAGAACTTCCTCCCACCTTCTAAAACCCACACATGAAGCTAACAACCATTGAGAGAGCCGTTTGACTGTCTGGCTGTGTTGTGTGTGTGTTGTGTGTGTGTTGTGTGTGTGTTGTGTGTGTGTGTTGTGTGTTGCCATTTTTTTTATCAGAGATAGCTGAATGGATCTTCGTCAAAATTCCAGAGGTTCATCAGGGAGTGCTGGGGAATGTTTAGGGCAAAAACATTTTTGAAAATTTTTGGAAAAAAAAAAAAAGTTCGATTTTTTTTTATCGCTCTAAAGCTCATGCACGTGAGCTTTTATAGCATTATGAAAGGTAACATTAAATTATCCCGGATTTGTGTGGGTGATATTATAATATTAAATATAAATTTCCCTTAGTGGGTGAAGGGAAGTGTTTTCGGCACCCACAAAAAAACAGAAAAAACAAACAAATTGATTTTTTTTTAAATGCCAACAGGATTAGAACATCACCGGGCACTCCTGTTCGCGAAAACTAAGGAACATTCCGTTCTCTGTCACTGTAACTACTGTTGTGGAACTAATTAATTTAGCCTTGAAGGATAGAGACTCAAAAATTAGTGTCCAGACTTGTTCAGAAGACAATCGACTGATTTTTAATGAAACGTAGAGGACTTTGCTTGTGTTACAAGGAAGATATACATCAAAGAATACAGAAAACCACTTGGCACGAATCCAAATGCAAAAAAACACACACGCGCACACACACACATACACACAAACACAACAATTACGAAGCAAAATCCTGAAGCATTTGTGCAGCACAGCCTTTCTTATACTTGTGAAGAAAAAAGAGAATGGGGCTGGGCTGAGGGGAGGAGACAGAGGGAG
Source organism: Myxine glutinosa (assembly GCF_964187855.1). Taxonomy (NCBI): domain Eukaryota; kingdom Metazoa; phylum Chordata; class Myxini; order Myxiniformes; family Myxinidae; genus Myxine; species Myxine glutinosa. The sequence goes on from NC_136266.1 coordinate 186,998,804, forward strand.
GGGAGGAGCGAAGATTGGGGAATGGGAAAACTGATAAGAAGTTTTAAGAAACTTTGCAAATTAACAATGAAGGGAACAGTGTTCGTGGTCTCTCAGCGTCACCTCTTGGATCCATCCACGGTACTGCAAGTTCCTTCGTGAAACAAAGCTCAGAGTGTCTAAATCCTTGAGTTACATGTTGTTACAAAGCATCCAGCATGTTTTACACTTCAAAACTAACAAGTTATATGACTTTTAAGAAGAACACATGGTGGCTCCAATCCCCACTGAGCTTGGGGAGGGGATTTGGATCACAGAGAGTACAATTTTTAATAATTGTGGAGAACACAGTTATATCATAATACATTTCCCATTTTGTCTCAGAACATTCTCATAACCCACAGTGCAATTCATTTCATTCTCCAGAGAACGGCACTCCTTCAGCCCAGTTGCTGGGCACCTATCTAATCTCCAGTGGGAGGACGACTGCTTAATCTCATACAAATGTCAACACTTTTAATGCAACTTCAGAATTACACGATATATTTGTACAAACTTGCAAATAATAAAAGTGTTTTATTCTATAGTTTAAACCTTTTGAGTATACGAGTTAAAGTTGAAATCCATCAACGGAAAGTGTTTTAAAAAAACAAAGCATGTTTTTTGTGAAACTTAAAATTATCGGCTCGTACGTCATGCAACACCGATTCGACCTTGAGCAGTGTTCAGTGATAACAAGTTTGAGAAGTTATTTTCTTTCCCAACTTCCAAAACTTTACTTAAAACTTGGATTACATTGGAGTCTAAATACATAACTGTTTGCAGAATATCATGATCATATACAGTCACGTGAAGAAGTAAGTACACCCCATGTAAAGTTTTGACTTTTTCAACATATTTCAACATACAGCTATTTGATCTTCACTTCAACAATATTGATAAAGGTGATATAATACAACAAATATCATGAAACATTTACATTTTGTAGTCCATTGTATAATTTAAATAAACATAAATGCAAATTTCTCATGTGGAAAAAGTAAGTACACCCCTACATTTATCACTACTTCAAATACCTAAAATTAGAATCAGGTGCACCAGCTCAGGTGAAAATGCTCAGAACATCGTTGGAGAGGATCTTGGGGGAACCTGTCTTATTTAAACCTCAGACATTTAGTTTGGTTTGCTCTTTGTTGTTGAAGTGTGCAGTGTCACCATGCTGAGATCAAAAGAGCTCTCTGAGGCGTTCAGAAAGAAGGTTATAGATGCCTACGAGTCTGGGAAGGGATTTAGAAAGATCTCCAAACAATTTGAAATAAATCATTCGACTGTCCGGAAGATCATCTACAAGTGGAGAAGATTCCAAACAACTGCCAACTTGTTCAGGCCAGGCCGCCCCAGCAGGTTCAGCCCGAGAGCAGACCGCAAGATGCTGAAAGAAGTCTCCAAGAACCCTAGAATGTCATCACGGGACCTACATGTAGCTCTTGCCACTGTTGATGTCAAAGTGCACGAGTCTACCATTAGAAAGAGGCTGCACAAATTTGATCTACATGGGAGGTGTGCCAGGAGGAAACCTTTGCTGTCCAGAAAGAACATCAGGGCAAGACTAAAGTTTGCCAATGAACATCTAGGCAAAGACCAGCACTTCTGGAACAATGTGCCCTGGACAGATGAGTCAAAGGTAGCGCTATTTGCCCACAGTACCAGAAGACATGTTTGGCGAAAACCAAAGACAGCATTTGACCACAAGAACCTGATACCAACTGTAAAGCATGGTGGTGGAAATATTATGGTTTGGGGCAGTTTTGCTGCATCAGGGCCTGGGCAGCTCACCATCATAGAATCCACTATGAATTCTTCATTGTACCAGAGGGTGCTTGAGGATAATGTGAGGTCATCTGTTGGAAAGTTGAAGCTAAACCGAAGGTGGACCTTGCACCATGACAATGACCCTAAACATACCAGTAAATCCACCAAGGAGTGGCTGAAATGAAAGAAATGGAGGGTTCTGGAATGGCCAAGTCAAAGCCCGGATCTAAATCCCATCGAGATGTTGTGGGGGGATATGAAACGAGCGGTGCATGCAAGAAACCCCTCAAACATCGCACAGCTGAAAGAATTCTGCATGGAGGAGTGGGCAAAAAATTTCTCCCAGTCGATATCAGAGACTGGTAGACAGTTATAAGAAACGCCTACTTGAGGTCGTTTCTGCCAAAGGGGGCAGCACCACCTATTAGAGCCAAGGGTGCACTTACTTTTTCCACAAGCGAAATTTGCATTTATGTTTATTTAAATTATACAATGGACTACAAAATGTAAATGTTTCATGATATTTGTTATATTATATCACCTTTATCTGTCAATATTGTTGAAATGAAGATCAAATCATATAGCTGTATGTTGAAATATGTTGAAAAAGTCAAAACTTGAGCTCAGGTGCCTCCCATTTCTCTTGATCATCTTTGACATGTTTCTGCACCTTGATTGGAGTCCACCTGTGGTAAATTCAATTGAATGGACATGATTTGGAAAGGCACACACCTGTCTATATAAGGTCTCACAGCTGACAATGGATATCAGAGCAAAAACCAAGCCATGAGGTCGAAGGAACTGCCTGCAGAGCTCAGAGACAGGATTTTGTCGAGGCACAGATCTGGAGAAGCCTACAAAAAAATCTCTGCTGCATTGAAGGTTCCCAAGAGCACAGTGGCCTCCATAATTCTTAAATGTAAAAGTTTGGAACAACCAGGACTCTTCCTAGAGCTGGCCGCCCGGCCAAACTGAGCAATCGGGGGAGAAGGGCCTTGGTAAGAGAGGTGACCAAGAACCCGATGGTCACTCTGGCTGAACTCCGGAGATCCTGTGTGGAGATGGGAGAAACTTCCAGAAGGACAACCATCACTGCAACACTCCACCGATCTGGGCTTTATGGCAGAGTGGCCAGACGGAAGCCTCTCCTCAGTGAAAGACACATGAAAGCCCGCTTGGAGTTTGCAAAAAAGCACCTAAAGGACTCTCAGACTGTGACAAACAAGATTCTGTGGGCTTTCATGTGTATAGTGAAAGTACTGGGGTATGGGAATGCCAATATGACACATGTATGATTGGAAAAATGATGTCATCCTGTTAAAGTTATTTATTTTGCCTAATATGGTCCACATAAGAAACTATTGTATTTACAAATTGCATTTGCCGTAACGGAAAATAAAGTGGAAGGACTAAAATGCTGCCATTTTTACCTTCACCACCAAAGGTGGGCAGAGGTATGTTATCACCCCTGTCTGTTTGGCCACATCTCCTAATAGGATATGTCTTTTTTTTTTTTTTTGTATGCTGAATCGAGGCTCGTGAAAGAGCTGACATTTACTTCACAAACAAATCAACCAGACAAACAAAATATATAAAAAGAGGGAGCGGAAGACTAGAGAAGGGGAAGCACACAAACACTTGAGAGCACACAACATTTAAGAGCAGGGAGATGTGTGGGAGGGAGAGGGGAAGTGATCTAATGTAATGGGCCCTGGCCATTTTGGCACTTCCGTACTTAGCAAGTGACTGGGACTTAGCAAGGTCTCCTAATTAGGGCAAAGGTATGTTATCTAACTAGTCTCCTAATTAGGGCAAAGGTATGTTATCTAACTAGTCTCTTAATTAGGGCAAAGGTATGTTATCTAACTAGTCTCTTAATTAGGGCTGAGGTATGTTATCTAATTAGTCTCTTAATTCGGGTGGAGGAATGTTATCTAATTAGTCTCTTAATTAGGGCTGAGGTATGTTATCTAATTAGTCTCTTAATTCGGGTGGAGGAATGTTATCTAACTAGTCTCTTAATTAGGGCTGAGGTATGTTATCTAATTAGTCTCTTAATTCGGGTGGAGGAATGTTATCTAACTAGTCTCTTAATTAGGGCTGAGGTATGTTATCTAATTAGTCTCTTAATTCGGGTGGAGGAATGTTATCTAATTAGTCTCTTAATTAGGGTGGAGGAATGTTATCTAACGAGTCTCTTAATTAGGGTGGAGGAATGTTATCTAACTAGTCTCTTAATTAGGGTGGAGGAATGTTATCTAACTAGTCTCTTAATTATGGTGGAGGTATGTTATTTAACTAGTCTCTTAATTGGGGTGGAGGTATGTTATCTAATTAGTCTCTTAATTAGGGTGGAGGAATGTTATCGAATTAGTCTCTTAATTAGGGTGGAGGAATGTTATCTAACTAGTCTCTTAATTAGGGTGGAGGTATGTTATCTAACTAGTCTCTTAATTAGGGTGGAGGTATGTTATCTAACTAGTCTCTTAATTAGGGTGGAGGAATGTTATCTAACTAGTCTCTTAATTAGGGTGAAGGTATGTTATCTAACTAGTCTCTTAATTAGGGTGGAGGTATGTTATCTAACTAGTCTCTTAATTAGGGTTGAGGTATGTTATCTAATCAGTCTCTTAATTAGGGTGGAGGTATGTTATCTAACTAGTCTCTTAATTAGGGTGGAGGAATGTTATCTAATCAGTCTCTTAATTAGGGTGAAGGTATATTATCTAACTAGTCTCTAAATTAGGGTGGAGGTATGTTATCTAACTAGTCTCTTAATTAGGGTTGAGGTATGTTATCTAATTAGTCTCTTAATTAGGGTGGAGGAATGTTATCTAACTAGTCTCTTAATTAGGGTTGAGGTATGTTATCTAACTAGTCTCTTAATTAGGGTTGAGGTATGTTATCTAATTAGTCTCTTAATTAGGGTGGAGGAATGTTATCGAATTAGTCTCTTAATTAGGGTGGAGGTATGTTATCTAATTAGTCTCTTAATTAGGGTGGAGGAATGTTATCTAACTAGTCTCTTAATTAGGGTGGAGGAATGTTATCTACTTTCTCAACAATCCTCTCCAAGAAGTTCTGTCTCTCAAGTTTTTGGGTCTCACGATCTGCCATGATCTTTTTTTTTTTCTTTTTTTTTCTTTTTTTGTATACAAGATCGAGGCTCGTGAAAGAGCGAACATTAATCACACAGAAAGACAAACCGACACATAAAACATATAACATCGGGAGCGGTAGACAAGATGGGGAGAGAGGGGGAAGGACACAAACACAACATTTGAGAGCAGGGACCGAGAGACATGGAGACATCGAGAGATCTGAGAGAGGGCGAGGGCTTTGGGGGGGGGGGGGCATGGGAAGGGGGCGGTGGGAGAGGTATAAAACATATGGACACTGCCAGGACTTCCAGGAAAGAAGTTGGAATTTCAAACAAGGTGGATCTGGGGTGAATTAGCGGGGGTAGAAAAGATCAAGGTTTTGGATGGGGGAAGATAAGAGATGGTGGTGAACAGCTGTTTTAAAGACCTGGAGGGAGGAGTGGGATTGAAGGGAGTGAGGGAGTTTGTTCCAGAGGCGGGAGAAAAGAGGAATGAAAGAGTGAAGGTGAGCAGAGAGCCGAGATTTCGGCAGTTTAACCATCAGAGGGTTGCTGGCAGATCTTGTGCGACCTGTAGGAATATTTGGGGGACAGAGCACAGAGAGAGTTGGGGGTGCAAGGCCGGAGAGGAGTCGGTAGAAGACAGAAAGACCACCTACCTGCCTGCGGTGAGTGAGTGAAAGGCCCTCAGAGATAGCTTCATCGCGGGAGATTCCAATAATTCTGAAAGCTTTGGTTTCAACAGCGTGAAGCCGAGCTAGGTGTGAGGCAGGAGCACCGGCCCATTGGGGAGAACAGTATTCCATTGAGCTGCGGATGAAAGCCTTGTATGTGGTGAGGAGCTCAGGTGTGCCGAGGAAGGACTTCGCACGACGGAGGATGCCCAGTCGGCGACTGGCTTTGGAGGCCAGCTTGGAAATGTGGTTTTCCCAAGAAAGATCATGGCAGATAGTGAGACCCAAAATCTTGAGCGACAGAACTTCTTGGAGAGGATTGTTGAGAAAGTAGATGGGAGGGTTGTCCAGTCGATCTTTTCGGAGAGACATAGTAAGAGTGTGAGATTTGTCAGGATTGAAAGACATGTTCCACTTGTTTGACCAGTCTGTGATTTTGTCCAGGTCTTCAGAGAGTGAGGAGGCAGCAGACTGCCGATCTGAGGGAAGAGGAATGGAGCGGCAGAGAGTGGAGTCATCAGCAAAGAGATAGAGAGGATTTTCGAGAGAGTCAGAGAGATCATTGATGAAGACCAGAAAAAGCACGGGGCCCAGAACACTGCCTTGGGGAACTCCAGCCTGAACAGGAAGAGGAGATGAGAGAAACCCATTCAGGGCCACACGTTGACGACGACTAGAGAGGAAGTCCGCCAGCCATGCGTGGAGATTTCCATGGATACCAAAGGAGGAGAGTTTGGTGAGCAGAGCGGGGTGCCAGACCGTGTCGAAGGCACGTGATGTGTCGAGGGAGACAGCTCTAATTTCCTGTTTGGCATTGAGGACCTCCATCCATTGTTGAGACAGCAGAAGCAGCATGTCCAGAGTAGAGTGACCTGGTCTGAAACCAAATTGATGATCAGAGATCAAGCCATTGGAGAAGAGGAAAGATTTCATATCCGAAGCAATGATGGATTCCATGACTTTGCTGATAATTGGGAGAAGGCTGATTGGTCTGTAGTTGCTAGGATCTGTTTTTGCACCTTTTTTGTGCAAAGCGGTGATGTTGGCTGATTTCCAAGCAGATGGCAGTTGACCTTGAGCAAAAGAGAGGGTGAAGAGAACAGAGAGAGGGTGAGATAGAGCAGCAGAGCAGGATTTTAGGACCCGTGGGCTGATGCCGTCGGGTCCAGTTGCAGAATCAGAGTCGAGGGTTGACAGAAACTTTTCCACCTTGTCAGGAGGAAAGGACACGGAGTCCAGGAGCAGCAGGGTATGACTGGGTATGGTGGGTACAGAGAGGGATGGGTTTGGGACACAAGATTTAGAGGCAAACACAGAGTTGAGGCATTCAGCTTTTTCACGTGCGGAGTCAGCTGTGTAGCCGTTTGAGGTAAGGGAGGGGATGGAGGGGGAACAAACACCAGAAACGGATTTGACCAGACACCACCAGGATTTGGAAGACCGAGACAGATAAGAGAGTTCGGTCTTGAGAACGGAGAGATATTGTTTCCTGGCTCTCCTGAGGGTGGACACACACTTGTTTCGGGCTTTGTGAAAGGAAATGAGATTTCCTTCCGTTGGATTTGCTTTCCAGGAGACGAAGGCAAGTTGTTTCTGGGCAACAGCCTCATCACAAGATTCCGTGTACCATGGACGGGAGGAAGGGTATGACAACTGAAGACGAGATGGGATAAATCTGTGCATGAGAGAGAGCAATTTACTTTGGAAGAATTCCCAGGATGAGTTGATGTCAGAGGTGGTAGAGATGGGAGACCAGTCCAGATGATTGATGGCTGCTTGAAGACCGTGCCAGTTGGCCTGAGTGAAATGCCAGACTCGTCGACGCTGAGCAGGCTCCCTGAGGATGGTCAGAGAGATGTCCACTTTAACAAGGACATGATCAGATGATCCGATCGGAGCAGAAGAAGAGCAGCAGACATTTTCAGGGAAGTTAGTCATAACCAAGTCCAGAAGAGAAGATGTTCCGTTGACTGAGATCCGGGTCGGGAAATTGACAGATTGTGTCAGTCCCAGTGAGTCGCAGAAGTCCTTTGCTGAGGAGCCATGGCTGGTGAGAGAGGTACCCACACCCAGCCAACTGGCATGATGACAGTTGAAATCACCACATATGAGGAAGAGAGAGTTGGGATGAGTAGATAGAAGTTGGTCCATATCATCAGACAGCGAGATGTAGATGGAGTCATCACTGTTTGGTGGACGGTACAACACACATATGAACAAGAGGTGGGAGCGAAGGGGAAGCCATAGCCAGAGGTATTCCTGGGGGTGAGGTGGAGAGAGTGCAGTGCAGGGTGAGTGAGGAAGAGAGTTTTTGATAAAGATAGCAACCCCGCCTCCAGGACGAGGCTCAGGTCTATCATACCGGAGGAGGGAGTAGCCCGGGAGAGATACTATGGAATCAGAGACATCATAAAGGAGGAAAGTTTCTGTTACGCAGATCACGTCTGGTTTGACAGAAGCAACCTGTATGGAGAGATCAGTTAAGTTTGAACGAAGGCCCCGGATGTTTGAGGTCCATACCGTTAATGAAGAGGAAGGGGGAGCATCAGATACAGAACAGGGGGGGGGAGGGGTAGGGTAAGATGTGGAAGAGGTGGAAGAGATAGGGAGAGCTGTTGAAGGTGTGTCAGAGATTTCAGAATAGCTCGGAGAAAGGGAAGGATGGGGCGGACAAAAGGTTTGATGGTGATTGGGTGAGCCACAATGAGGTGTTATTTGAGGAGGGGGAAGAGCGAGGCAGAAGGTTGGGGGAGATGGAGGTGAGAGTTTGAAGGGGGAAGAAGCGGGGAGGACGCTTTGAGGAGGGGGAGTGAGAGGGGCGAAATTGAGAAGCAATGAGGGTGGGGAGATTTGAAGGGGAGGGGTGAGGGGGGAGTTTGGGAGGGAAGGGACAAGGGGAGGGATTTGAAAGGGATGGGATATGGGGGAGATTTGGAGGGGAGGGGTGAGGCAGGAGTCTAGGAGGGGAGGGGCGAGGAGGCGTCTTGGCGGGGAGGGGTGAGGGGGTAGTTTAGGAGGGAGGGGGCAAGGGGGGAGATTTGAAAGGGATGGGTGATGGGGAAGATTTGGAGGGGAGGGGTGATGGGGAAGATTTGGAGGGGAGGGGTTATGGGGAAGATTTGGAGGGGAGGGGTGAGATTGGATTTTTGAAAGTGTACGATTTATGGGAAACGAACATTTATTGCAAAATGAGTTTCTTGTGACCTTCGAGTTAAAAATACGTTTGAGGACGCTGGATGGAGGATGGAGTGCAGGAGAGTTTAGGGAATGTAGAAAAAAGGCACTATAGGAGATGGATTTTTTTTTTGGGATGAATTGATTTGGTGAGCAAGTCGAAAGCAGCCTTTTAAAGAAGAAGAAGAAAAAGGTGTTATAAAATATGACGGAATACATAACTTGAGGGGAAAGTGTAAACATTGAAGGTTAATGAGTGAAAACTATCTGGGGAAATGGGGGAGAAACACGTGGTCGAAGAACGAACGAACGAATAAGAATGAATAAACGAATGAGAACAGAGAAGGAAATGTTTTTTTTTTTTTTTTTTTTTTTTTTTTTTTGAGTTGAGATTTACACAAGGAAGTAGGCTATGGGTGAAAAGCCTGGGATTACAGAGAACGAAAGTTATTGGATCACAAACGACGGACCGCTGAGAGAAAAACAAAGCCTCAAGGTTGTACAGTGCACACTGTACAAGGCCTCAAGACACGACACGGCAAACAGACGATCAATTTATGAAAGATAAACACCGAGAAACAACCAAAGTTGCACACAATAACTTCACACACCGAAAGATAAATACAGTTTCGACAAAATACAATTGTGGACAGACTTAACTTCGAAAAACGTGGAGACCGTGTGGAGCTTCGAAAATCCCTCCCACCGTCTCCGAGATCTCCGTCTCCGAGATCTTTCCTGGGAAAACCACATTTCAAATCTGGCCTCCAAAGCCAGTCGCCGACTGGGCATCCTCCGTCGTGCAAAGTCCTTCCTTGGCACACCTGAGCTCCTCACCACATACAAGGCTTTCATCCGCAGCTCAATGGAGTACTGCCCTCCCCTCTGGGCTGGTGCTCCTGCCTCACACCTAGCTCGTCTTCACGCTGTTGAAACCAAAGCATTCAGAATCATTGGAATCTCCCATGATGAAGCTATCTCCAAGGGCCTTTCACTTACTCACCGCAGGCAGGTTGGTGGTCTTTCCGTCTTCTACCGACTCCTCTCCGGCCTTGCTCCCCCAGCTCTCTCTGTGCTCTGTCCCCCCAATATTCCTTCAGGTCGCACAAGATCTGCCATCAACCCTCTGATGGTTAAATTGCCGAAATCAAGACTCTCTGCTCACCTTCACTCTTTCATTCCCCTTTTCTCCCGCCTCTGGAACAAACTCCCCCACTCCCTTCAATCCCACTCCTCCCTCCAGGTCTTTAAAACAGCTGTTCACCACCATCTCTTATCTTCCCCCATCCAAAACCTTGATCTTTTCTACCCCCGCTAATTCACCCCAGATACACTTTTTTGAAATTCCAACTTCTTTCCTGGAAGTCCTTGCAGTGTTCATATGTTTTATACCTCTCCCACCTCCCCCCAAGCTCTCTCCCTCCCACATTTCTCTCGATGTCCCTGCTCTCAAATGATGTGTTTGTGTCCTCCCCCCTCTCACCCCATCTTGTGTTCCGCTCCCCTTATTTTGTGTTTTATGTGTCGGTTTGACTTTCTGTGTGATTAATGTTCGCTCTTTCACGAGCCTCGATCTTGTATACAAAAAAATAAAAAAATAAAAAATAAAAATAAAAACTAGTCTCTTAATTAGGGCGGAGGAATGTTATCTAATAGTCTCTTAATTAGGGTGGAGGAATGTTTTCTAATTAGTCTCTTAATTAGGGTGGAGGAATGTTATCTCATTAGTCTCTTAATTAGGGTGGAGGTATGTTATCTAATTAGTCTCTTAATTAGGGTGGAGGTATGTTATCTAATTAGTCTCTTAATTAGGGTGGAGGTATGTTATCTAATTAGTCTCTTAATTAGGGTGGAGGAATGTTATCTAACTAGTCTCTTAATTAGGGTGGAGGTATGTTATCTAATTAGTCTCTTAATTAGGGTGGAGGTATGTTATCTAATTAGTCTCTTAATTAGGGCGGAGGAATTTTATCTATCTAGTCTCTTAATTAGGGTGGAGGAATGTTATCTAACTAGTCTCTTAATTAGGGTGGAGGAATGTTTTCTAACTAGTCTCTTAATTAGGGTGGAGGTATGTTACCTAACTAGTCTCTTAATTAGGGTGGAGGAATGTTATCGGACTAGTCTCTTAATTAGGGTGGAGGTATGTTGTCTAATTAGTCTCTTAATTAGGGTGAAGGAATGTTATCTAATTAGTCTCTTAATTAGGGTGGAGGTATGTTATCTAATTCGTCTCTTAATTAGGGTGGAGGAATGTTTTCTAATCAGTCTCTTAATTAGGGTTGAGGAATGTTATCTAATTAGTCTCTTAATTAGGGTGGAGGTATGTTATCTAATTAGTCTATTAATTAGGGTGGAGGTATGTTATCTAATTAGTCTCTTAATTAGGGTGGAGGTATGTTATCTAATTAGTCTCTTAATTAGGGTGGAGGAATATTTTCTAATTAGTCTCTTAATTAGGGTTGAGGAATGTTATCTAATTAGTCTCTTAATTAGGGTGGAGGTATGTTATCTAATTAGTCTCTTAATTAGGGTGGAGGAATGTTATCTAATTAGTCTCTTAATTAGGGTGGAGGTATGTTATCTAATTAGTCTCTTAATTACGGTGGAGGAATGTTATCCAATTAGTCTCTTAATTAGTGTGGAGGTATGTTATCTAATTAGTCTCTTAATTAGGGTGGAGGAATGTTATCTAATTAGTCTCTTAATTAGGGTTGAGGAATGTTATCTAATTAGTCTCTTAATTAGGATGGAGGAATGTTATCTAATTAGTCTCTTAATTAGGGTGGAGGTATGTTATCTAATTAGTCTCTTAATTCGGGTTGAGGAATGTTATCTAATTAGTCTCTTAATTAGGGTGGAGGAATGTTATCCAATTAGTCTCTTAATTAGGGTGGAGGAATGTTTTCTAATTTGTCTCATAATTAGGGTTGAGGAATGTTTTCTAATTAGTCTCTTAATTAGGGTGGAGGAATGTTATCCAATTAGTCTCTTAATTAGGGTGGAGGAATGTTATCGAATTAGTCTCTTAATTAGGGTGGAGGAATGTTATCTAATTAGTCTCTTAATTAGGGTGGAGGAATGTTATCCAATTAGTCTCTTAATTAGGGTGGAGGAATGTTATCCAATTAGTCTCTTAATTAGGGTGGAGGAATGTTATCGAATTAGTCTCTTAATTAGGGTGGAGGAATGTTATCTAATTAGTCTCTTAATTAGGGTGGAGGAATGTTATCCAATTAGTCTCTTAATTAGGGTTGAGGAATGTTATCTAATTAGTCTCTTAATTAGGGTTGAGGAATGTTTTCTAATTAGTCTCTTAATTAGGGTTGAGGAATGTTATCTAATTAGTCTCTTAATTAGGATGGAGGAATGTTATCTTATTAGTCTCTTAATTAGGGTGGAGGAATGTTATCTAATTAGTCTCTTAATTAGGGTGGAGGAATGTTATCCAATTAGTCTCTTAATTAGGGTTGAGGAATGTTATCTAATTAGTCTCTTAATTAGGGTGGAGGAATGTTATCCAATTAGTCTCTTAATTAGGGTTGAGGAATGTTTTCTAATTAGTCTCTTAATTAGGTTTGAGGAATGTTATCTAATTAGTCTCTTAATTAGGGTGGAGGAATGTTTTTTTTTTTTTTGTTTTTTTTTTTTTGTATACAAGATCGAGGCTCGTGAAAGAGCGAACATTAATCACACAGAAAGACAAACAGACACATAAAACAAATAACATCGGGAGCGGTAGACAAGATGGGGAGAGAGGGGGAAGGACACAAACACAACATTTGAGAGCAGGGACCGAGAGACATGGAGACATCGTGAGATCTGTGGGAGGGCGAGGGCTTTGGGGGGGAGGCATGTGAAGGGGGGGGGGGGGGTGGGAGAGGTATAAACATATGGACACTGCCAGGACTTCCAGGAAAGAAGTTGGAATTTCAAACAAGGTGGATCTGGGGTGAATTAGTGGGGGTAGAAAAGATCAAGGTTTTGGATGGGGGAAGATAAGAGATGGTGGTGAACAGCTGTTTTAAAGACCTGGTGGGAGGAGTGGGATTGAAGGGAGTGTGGGAGTTTGTTCCAGAGGCGGGAGAAAAGAGGAATGAAAGAGTGAAGGTGAGCAGAAAGCCGAGATTTCGGCAGTTTAACCATCAGAGGGTTGCTGGCAGATCTTGTGCGACCTGTAGGAATATTTGGGGGACAGAGCACAGAGAGAGCTGGGGGAGCAAGGCCGGAGAGGAGTCGGTAGAAGACAGAAAGACCACCTACCTGCCTGCGGTGAGTGAGTGAAAGGCCCTCAGAGGTAGCTTCATCGCGGGAGATTCCAATGATTTTGAAAGCTTTGGATTCAACAGCGTGAAGCCGAGCTAGGTGTGAGGCAGGAGCACCAGCCCATAGGGGAGAACAGTATTCCATTGAGCTGCGGATGAAAGCCTTGTATGTGGTGAGGAGCTCAGGTGTGCCGAGGAAGGACTTCGCACGACGGAGGATGCCCAGTCGGCGACTGGCTTTGGAGGCCAGCTTGGAAATGTGGTTTTCCCAAGAAAGATCATGGCAGATAGTGAGACCCAAAAGCTTGAGCGACAGAACTTCTTGGAGAGGATTGTTGAGAAAGTCGATGGGAGGGTTGTCCAGTCGATCTTTTCGGAGAGACATAGTAAGAGAGTGAGATTTGTCAGGATTGAAAGACATGTTCCACTTGTTTGACCAGTCTGTGATTTTGTCCAGGTCTTCAGAGAGTGAGGAGGCTGCAGACTGCCGATCTGAGGGAAGAGGAATGGAGCGGCAGAGAGTGGAGTCATCAGCAAAGAGATAGAGAGGATTTTCCAGAGAGTCGGAGAGATCATTGATAAAGACCAGAAAAAGCACAGGGCCCAGCACACTGCCTTGGGGAACTCCAGCCTGAACAGGAAGGGGGAGATGAGAGAAATCCATTCAGGGCCACACGTTGACTACGACCAGAGAGGAAGTCCGCAAGCCATGCATGGAGATTTCCATGGATACCATAGGAGGAGAGTTTGGTGAGCAGAGCTGGGTGCCAGACCGTATCAAAGGCACGTGATATGTCAAGGGAGACAGCTCTGATTTCCTGTTTGGCATTGAGGACCTCCATCCATTGTTGAGACAGCAGAAGCAGCATGTCCAGAGTAGAGTGACCTGGTCTGAAACCAAATTGATGATCAGAGATCAAGCCATTGGAGAAGAGGAAAGATTTCATATCCGAAGCAATGATGGATTCCATGACTTTGCTGATAATTGGGAGCAGGCTGATTGGTCTTTAGTTGCAAGGATCTGTTTTTGCACCTTTTTTGTGTAAAGCGGTAATGTTAGCTGATTTCCAGGATGCTGGCAGATGACCTTGAGCAAAAGATAGGGTGAAAAGAACAGAGAGAGGGTGAGATAGAGCGGCAGAGCAGGATTTTAGGACCCGTGGGCTGATGCCGTCTGGTCCAGTTGCAGAATCAGAGTCGAGGTTTGACAAAAACTCCTCCACCTTGTCAGGAGAGAAGGACACAGAGTTCAGGAGCAGTTGGGTTCGACTGGGAAAGGTGGGAACAGTGAGATGGGTTTGGGACTAAGGATTTTGAGGCAAACACAGAGTTGAGGCATTCGGCTTTGTCACATGCGATGTCAACTGTGTGGCCATTTGAGGTAAGGGAGGGGATGGAGGGGGAACAAACACCAGAAACGGATTTGACCAGATGCCACCAGGATTTGGAGGAAGGAGACAGGTTTGAGAGTTCATTCTTGAGTGAGGAGAGATAGTGCTTCCTGGCACTCCTGAGGGTAGACACACACTTGTTCCGAGCTTGATGGAAGGAACTGAGATTGCCTTCAGTTGGATTAGCCTTCCAAGAGGCAAAGGCAAGTTGTTTCAGGGCAACTGCCTCCCCACAAGATTCAGTGTACCATGGACGGGAGGAAGGGTAAGACAACTGAAGGCGAGATGGGATAAATCTGTGCATGAGAGAGATCAGTTTGCTTTGGAAGAATTCCCAGGAAGAATTGATGTCAGAGGCAGTGGAGATGGGAGACCAATCCAGACGATTGATGGCTGCTTGAAGACCGTCCCAGTCAGCCTGAGTGAAATGCCAGACTCGTCGACGCTGAGGAGGCTCTCTGAGAATGGCCAGAGAAATGTCCACTTTGACAAGCACATGATCAGAAGAACCGATTGGAGCAGAAGAAGAGCAGCAGACATTAGCAGGGAAGTTTGTCATAACCAAGTCTAGAAGAGAAGATACTCCATTGGCTGAGATCCGGGTCGGGAAATTGACAGATTGTGTCAATCCCAGTGAGTCACAGAAGTCCTTTGCTGAGGTGCCATGACTGGTGAGAGAGGAACCCACACCCAACCAGGTGGCATGATGACAGCTGAAGTCACCACATATGAGGAAGAGAGAGTTGGGATGAGTGGATAGAAGTTGGTCCATGTTGTCAGACAGTGAAATGTAGATGGAGTCATCACTGTTTGGGGGACGGTACAGAACACATATGAACAAAAGGTGGGAGCGGAGAGGGAGCCGTAGCTAGAGGTACTCCTGGGGGTGAGGAGGAAAGAGGGCAGTGCAAGGAGAGTGAGGAAGAGAGTTTTTGATAAAGATAGCCACCCCACCACCAGGCCGAGGCTCAGGTCTATCATACCGGAGGAGGGAGTAACCAGGAAGAGATATTAAGGAATCAGAGACATCATGAGGGAGGAAAGTCTCTGTTAAGCAGATCAAGTCTGGATTGTCAGAAGCAACCTGTATGGAGAGATCAGTCAGGTTTGATCGAAGGCCCGGGATGTTTGAGGTCCATACCGTTAATGAAGAGAGAGGGGGAGCATCAGGTACAGGACAGGGGAGGGGAGGAGTAGGGTAAGATGAAGGATGAGAGGGGGAGGTAGGGAGAGCAGTTGATAGTGTGTCAGATATTGCAGAAGAGTTCCAAGAAAGGGAAGGATGAGGAGGATGAAAGGTTTGATGGTGAAGGGATGAGGCACAGTGAGGGGTTGTTTGAGGGGGGGCAGAGGAAAGTAGAAGGTTTGGGGGGGTGGAGGTATGAGATAGAAGGGAGACGAAGTGGGGAGGAGGCAGCTTGGAGGAGGAGGGGGGAGGAGGGAGAATTGGAGAGGAATGGTATGGGGGGAGAATTGAATGGGAGGGGTTGGGGGGGAGTTTTGAAGGGGAGGAGTGAGGGGGGAGTTTAGGAGGGGAGGCACAAGGGGGGAGTTTTGGAGGGAAGGGGCAAGGGGGAAGTTTAGAAGTGGAGGGACAAGGGGGGAGTTTAGGAGTGTAAGGGCAAGGGGGGGGGGATTTGGAGGGGAGGGGCAAGGGGGGAGTTTAGGAGGGGAAGGGCAAGGGGGGAGTTCAGGAGTGGACGGGCAAGGGGGGGGATTTGGAGGGGAGGGGCAAGGGGGGAGTTTAGGAGGGGAAGGGCAAGGGGGGAGTTCAGGAGTGGAGGGGCAAGGGGGGAGTTTAGGAGTGTAGGTGCAAGGGGGGGGATTTGGATGGGAGGGGCAAGAGGGGAGTTTAGAAAGTGGATGATTAATGAAAGACGAACATTGAAAACAAATTGGGTTTGTTGTGATTTTCAAGTTAGCAATCCGATTCAGAACGATGGAGGAGGGATGGAATGAATGTGAATTTAGACCATGTAGTGAGGGAGACGTATAAGATATTGAATTTCTTTTTTTTGACATGGAATGAGTTGGAGAGGAAATTGAGAAAAGCCTTTTAAATAGGAAGAAAAACAGCGTGTTGTAATATCCCACTGAATAAAACACTGAAGGGGAAAGGTTAAACATATTTAAATAATATTTAAACAGAACTGTGAACATTCTTCTATGCACAAAATACCAACGGGGGGAGAGCCGAGAGGGACCACCACGAGTCACGTGAACAGGGCAAACGGTGGATGGCAAGGAGATAATGGGGGCGGGGCGAACAGCACACCTGGACAGAAAATACAGGATGAGACAACAGTTCACGTGGAGAAAGGAAAATAAATGTTTTTTTTTTTTTGTTTGTTTGTTTTTGGGGGGGGGGGGGGGGGTTGGGATTTAGAACGTTAGACAGAGTATTATGTTCGGGGTAAAAAAAAAACACCGTTTAGAGGCCATTTTTCCCCGCAAAGCGGGGGTTGGCCTTTTCGGGGACCGTGGTAGTTGTTGTTTTTTGGTCCCCTTTTTGAAGCAATGTTTTACGGCCGGATGCCCTTCCTGACGCCAACCCTTTTTGCCGCCTTCAACGACAAACAGGGAATTACCAGTGAACTGGTACTCAATTAGCCGACCTCGGAAGGATGACAGACTGAGTCAACCCCCCTGGCATTAATTCGGCGAACGACCGAGATTCGAACCCAGGATCCTAGGATCCTAAGCCGGCACCCTAGCCGCTAGCCCAACACCAGGGATCTTGTTCGGGGTAGAAGGGAAAAAACCAAGAGCCAAGCAAAACACGCTTAAGTTAACAAAACACCGACGGGGGTACAACTACAAGGCCACACACGAGGAGCAGAACACGATTAATTAATTACGAGTTACAGGTAATTCAAACCAAAACTAACTATAATCAAACAATAACGCATGGACGATAAAATAACGAGTTGAAATTTGACAATCTATCTGGGGAAATGGGGGAGAAACACGTGGTCGAAGAACGAACGAACGAATAAGAATGAATAAACGAATGAGCACAGAGAAGGTAATGTCTTATTTTTTTTGTTTTTTTGAGTTGAGATTTACATAAGGAAGTAGGCTTTGGGGTGGAAAGACTGGGAAAACAGAGAACGAAAGTTATTGGTTTCACAAACGACGGACCGCTGAGAGAACAACAAAGCCTCAAGGTTGTACAGTGTTCACTGTACAAGGCCTCAAGACACGACACGAATTAACACGATTTTCAATACAGGTATGAAAGATTTGCACCGAAAATCTTCGTCGGGACAATATACGTACATACACCATAAAATAAATACAGTTATAACGAAAATACAAATGGGAACAATTACTTAACTTCGATTTCGATGGAGAGCGTGTGGAGCTGCGAAAAAACGAACCCTCGCCAGCAAGACCGGAAACGGAAGTCCTAATTAGTCTCTTAATTAGGGTGGAGGAATGTTTTCTAATTAGTCTCTTAATTAGGGTGGAGGAATGTTATCCAATTAGTGTCTTAATTTGGGTGGAGGAATGTTATCCAATTAGTCTCTTAATTAGGGTTGAGGAATGTTTTCTAATTAGTCTCTTAATTAGGGTGGAGAAATGTTATCCAATTAGTCTCTTAATTAGGGTGGAGGAATGTTATCTAATTAGTCTCTTAATTATGGTTGAGGAATGTTTTCTAATTAGTCTCTTAATTAGGGTGGAGGAATGTTATCCAATTAGTCTCTTAATTAGGGTGGAGGAATGTCATCTAATTAGTCTCTTAATTAGGGTGGAGGAATGTTATCTAATTAGTCTCTTAATTAGGGTGGAGGAATGTTATCTAATTAGTCTCTTAATTAGGGTGGAGGTATGTTATCTAATTAGTCTCTTAATTAGGGTGGAGGAATGTTATCTAATTAGTCTTAATTAGGGTGGAGGTATGTTATCTAATTAGTCTCTTAATTAGGGTGGAGGTATGTTATCTAATTAGGCTCTTAATTAGGGTGGAGGTATGTTATCTAATTAGTCTCTTAATTAGGGTGGAGGTATGTTATCTAATTAGTCTCTTAATTAGGGTGGAGGAATGTTATCTCATTAGTCTCTTAATTATGGTGGAGGAATGTTATCTAATTAGTCTCTTAATTAGGGTGGAGGTATGTTATCTAATTAGTCTCTTAATTAGGGTTGAGGAATGTTATCTAATTAGTCTCTTAATTAGGGTTGAGGAATGTTATCTAATTAGTCTCTTAATTAGGGTGGAGGAATGTTATCTAATTAGTCTCTTAATTAGGGTGGAGGTATGTTATCTAATTAGTCTCTTAATTAGGGTGGAGGTATGTTATCTAATTAGTCTCTTAATTAGGGTGGAGGTATGTTATCTAATTAGTCTCTTAATTAGGGTGGAGGTATGTTATCTAATTAGTCTCTTAATTAGGGTGGAGGTATGTTATCTAATTAGTCTCTTAATTAGGGTGGAGGTATGTTATCTAATTAGTCTCTTAATTAGGGTGGAGGTATGTTGTCTAATTAGTCTCTTAATTAGGGTGGAGGTATGTTATCTAATTAGTCTCTTAATTAGGGTGGAGGTATGTTATCTAACTAGTCTCTTAATTAGGGTGGAGGAATGTTATCTAATTAGTCTCTTAATTAGGGTGGAGGAATGTTATCTAATTAGTCTCTTAATTCGGGTGGAGGTATGTTATCTAATTAGTCTCTTAATTAGGGTTGATGAATGTAATCTAATTAGTCTCTTAATTAGGGTGGAGGAATGTTTTCTAATTAGTCTCTTAATTAGGGCGGAGGAATGTTATCTAATTAGTCTCTTAATTAGGGTGGAGGAATGTTATCTAATTAGTCTCTTAATTAGGGTGGAGGAATGTTATCTAATTAGTCTCTTAATTAGGGAGGAGGAATGTTATCTAATTAGTCTCTTAATTAGGGTGGAGGTATGTTATCTAATTAGTCTCTTAATTAGGGTGGAGGAATGTTTTCTAATTCGTCTCTTAATTAGGGTGGAGGTATGTTTTCTAATTAGTCTCTTAATTAGGGTGGAGGAATGTTTTCTAATTAGTCTCTTAATTAGGGTGGAGGAATGTTTTCTAATTAGTCTCTTAATTAGGGTGGAGGAATGTTATCTAATTAGTCTCTTAATTAGGGTGGAGGTATGTTATCTAATTAGTCTCTTAATTAGGGTGGAGGAATGTTATCTAATTAGTCTCTTAATTAGGGAGGAGGAATGTTATCTAATTAGTCTCTTAATTAGGGTGGAGGTATGTTTTCTAATTAGTCTCTTAATTAGGGTGGAGGAATGTTTTCTAATTAGTCTCTTAATTAGGGTGGAGGAATGTTTTATAATTAGTCTCTTAATTAGGGTGGAGGAATGTTATCTAATTAGTCTCTTAATTAGGGTGGAGGTATGTTATCTAATTAGTCTCTTAATTAGGGTGGAGGAATGTTATCTAATTAGTCTCTTAATTAAGGTGGAGGAATGTTTTCTAATTAGTCTTGATTAGGGTGGAGGTATGTCATCGAATTAGTCTCTTAATTAGGGTGGAGGAATGTCTTCTAATTAGTCTCTTCATTCGGGTGGAGGTATGTCTTCTAATTAGTCTCTTCATTAGGGTGGAGGAATGTTATCTAATTAGTCTCTTAATTAGGGTGGAGGAATGTTTTCTAATTAGTCTCTTCATTAGGGTGGAGGAATGTTATCTAATTAGTCTCTTAATTAGGGTGGAGGAATGTTTTCTAATTAGTCTCTTAATTAGGGTGGAGGTATGTTATCTAATTAGTCTCTTAATTAGGGTGGAGGTATGTTATCTAATTAGTCTCTTCATTAGGGTGGAGGTATGTTATGTAATTAGTCTCTTAATTAGGGTGGAGGAATGTTTTCTAATTAGTCTCTTAATTAGGGTGGAGGTATGTTATCTAATTAGTCTCTTAATTAGGGTGGAGGTATGTTATCTAATTAGTCTGTTAATTAGGGTGGAGGTATGTTATCTAATTAGTCTCTTAATTAGGGTGGAGGTATGTTATCTAATTAGTCTCTTAATTAGGGTGGAGGTATGTTATCTAATTAGTCTCTTAATTAGGGTGGAGGTATGTTATCTAATTAGTCCCTTAATTAGGGTGGAGGAATGTTATCTAATTAGTCTCTTAATTAGGGTGGAGGTATGTTATCTAATTAGTCTCTTCATTAGGGTGGAGGTATGTTATCTAATTAGTCTCTTAATTAGGGTGGAGGAATGTTATCTAATTAGTCTCTTAATTAGGGTGGAGGAATGTTATCTAATTAGTCTCTTAATTAGGGTGGAGGTATGTTATCTAATTAGTCTCTTAATTAGGGTGGAGGTATGTTATCTAATTAGTCTCTTAATTAGGGTGGAGGTATGTTATCTAATTAGTCTCTTAATTAGGGTGGAGGTATGTTATCTAATTAGTCTCTTAATTAGGGTGGAGGAATGTTATCTAATTAGTCTCTTAATTAGGGTTGAGGAATGTCATCTAATTAGTCTCTTAATTAGGGCAGAGGAACAGTATGTTGTGTAAACCTTTGGGAGAGATTTCCTTGTTCCTTGTTTTATTATCCTTCATATTGTAGCGGTTACCGCTGGATGTACATAATCGCCTTGCACCGGCCAGAACACGGCCAGACGCGCCTCTCCCGGGCATGCCCGGACTCACTGTTCCCGGGCACGCCCGAACCTCCCGGGCACGCCCGGTCTCGTCTTTCCCGGGCATGCCCGCTCTCGCCTTTCCAGGGCTCGCCCAGAGCGTCCGGGCATGCCCGCTATCGCCTTTCAAGTGTTCGCCCAAAGCGTCCGGGCATGCCCGCTATCGCCTTTTCAGGGCTCACCCAGAGCGTCCGGGCATGCCCGCTATCGCCTTTCCAGTGCTCGCCCAGAGCGCCCGGGCATGCCCAGCCTCGACTTGCCAGGCCGCAGCCAAACACGCCCGGGCAGGTCCAGACTCGCCTTTCCAAGGCTCGCCCTTGATACCCGGGCATGCCCGGTATAGCTTTTGCCGGGCAAACTTCCCGACATAAATGTGTATATATATTGTTGCCCGAAAAACGGGCTTGTCAGAATACCTGAGCTGTTTTGTTTCAATAAAGCAACTCGGACGAATTCCGTCTTTGGTCGCGTCAATTCTTTCGACTCGCGTTGGAGCGCAGTTCCTTCATTGGTGACCTACCGACATGGATACGGCAGTGACGCTTAAACTGCCTACCTTCTGGGAGGCTCACGCGGCTGTTTGGTTCGCCCAGGCGGACTCCCAGTTCGCCCTGCGAGGCATCACCGCGGACGACACCCGCTTCCACCATGTTGTGGCGGCGCTCGGTTCCGCCACCGCAGCCCGCGCCTTGAGCCTCCTCCAGCACCCGCCGGCTGCTGACAAATACGACGCGCTGAAGACGCTCCTCCTCGGCGCTTTCGCCCTCTCACCGGCAGCACGTGCACGGCGCCTGCTTGACCTGCCCGAGCTCGGCGACACGCGCCCGTCCGAGCGCATGGACTATATGCTCTCGTTGCTCGGCGAGCACTCTCCGGCATTCCTGTTCCGGGAGCTGTTCCTCCGTCAGCTACCTAACCCGGTACGCCTCGCCCTGGCTGGCACGTTGATCACGGATTCCCGCGCCCTCGCCAGGGAAGCCGATAAGATCTCCTCGGCGGGCCAGCACATCGGCGCGGTTACCTGGAGCCCGCCGCCGTCCGAGGCGACGCCCACGACGCCCGAGCGCCCTGCGCGGTTGGAGGCCGAACTGCCGGTGCAACTGGCGGCCGCCACGCCGCACCGCCCGCTCCCGACACGACGGCCGGGGCCTCCACCTGACCGGGCGTGGTGTTATTACCACGCCAGGTTCGGCCACAAGGCTCGGACGTGCCGGCCCCCGTGCACTTTCGGCAGGTCGGGAAATGGCCGGGCCGGCGTTCATTCCCAGCCATGAGCGCCGGCCACTCGGGCAACTTGCTGTTTATTCGGGACAAAGCGTCTGGACGGCGTTTCCTGTGCGACACCGGCGCCCAACTCAGCGTCATACCTGCCTCCGAGCAGGACAGGCTGGACGCAGTTTGCGGCCCCTCTTTGGTCGCTGCTAATGGCTCGGCCATACGCACTTTCGGCCCACGCGTCGTCACCCTCTGCTTCGGCAGCCAGCGCTTTCAATGGACTTTTGTTACCGCCAGCGTCCCCGTGGCTTTGCTGGGCGCCGACTTCCTCTGCGCGCACGGGCTGCTGGTCGACGTCAAACGACGTCGCCTTGTCCACGCCGAGACCTTCAGCTCCCTGGCGTGCACAATGAGCAGCTCCACGCCGACCGAACTGGCGTGCGCCCTCCCGGCAACGAACGAGTTCGCTCGCCTGCTCGTGGAATTCCCGGCCCTCACGCGGCCGACGTTTTCGGCCGTCGCGGTGCGGCATGGGATCGAGCACCACATACCCACTACGGGCCCGCCGGTCTACGCCAGGGCCCGCCGCCTCGACCCAGCCAAGCTCGCCGTGGCAAAGGCCGAATTCGACGCGTTGGAGCACCTCGGCATCGTGCGGTGCTCCGATAGCGCGTGGGCCTCGCCACTGCACATCGTGCCAAAGCCGGGGGGTGGATGGCGCCCGTGTGGCTACTACCGCCGTCTCAATGACGCTACCACCCCCGACAGGTACCCGATCCCGCATATTCAGGACTTTTCTGCCCGTTTGGCGGGACGGGTCATCTTTTCGAAAATTGACCTGATACGGGGCTACCACCAGGTACCTGTCCGGGCGGCCGACGTCCCGAAGACGGCCGTCATCACGCCGTTCGGCCTGTTCGAATTTTTGCGGATGCCGTTTGGCCTCAAGAACGCGGCCCAGGCGTTCCAGCGCTTGACGGATGGCGTGCTGCGCGACCTGCCGTTTCTTTTCGTCTATTTGGACGACATCCTCGTCGCCAGCACGTCCCGCGCCGAGCACCTCCTCCACCTCCGAACACTGTTCGGTCGCCTCAGCGAGCACGGCTTAATTGTCAACCCGGTCAAATGCCACTTCGGCGCGACGACCGTTGACTTTTTGGGCCACCGCATCACCAAGACCGGGGCCGTGCCGCTGCCGACCAAGGTCGAGGCCATCACCACGTTCCCGCGTCCCCGTTCCATCAAGGCCCTCCAAGAGTTCCTCGGCATGGTGAATTTTTATCACCGATTCGTGCCCCGCGCTGCTCAGCTCATGCGGCCCCTTTACGAGGCCCTCCGGGGCAAGCCGGCCAAGCATGACATTGTTTGGTCCGCGGCCATGGACGCGGCTTTCGCCAGTGCCAAACGGGCCCTCGCCGACGCAACGCTGCTGGCTCACCCGGTGCTCAACGCGCCCATCGCCCTCACTACGGACGCCTCCAACTACACGGTGGGCGCCGTCCATGAGCAATGGGTGGACGGGGTTTGGCAGCCACTCGCTTTTTTCAGCCGGCAACTCCGGCCGAACGAGTTAAACTACAGCACGTTCGACCGCGAGCTGCTCGGGCTATTCCTGGCCGTTCGCCATTTCCGACACCTCCTGGAGGGCCGCCCGTTCACGGCTTTCGTCGACCACAAGCCGTTGGTCTACGCAATGGCTCAGGTCACGGAGCCGTGGTCGGCCCGCCAGCAGCGCCACCTCTCCGCCGTGTCGGAGTTCACCACGGACATCCAGCACGTCGCCGGCAAAGACAACGCCGTGGCCGACTGCCTTTCGCGGGCCAGCGCGAACGCGGTCCACCTCGGCGTGGACTTCACGCTCATGGCGGCCGACCAGACCACCGACGCCTCGGTGCAGGCACTCCGCGTGGCGGACACGGGCCTCCGCCTGGTCGACATCCCCTTCGCGGGCACCGTCCTGCTCTGCGACGTCTCCCAGGGCCAGCCTCGCCCCATCGTGCCCGTTTCCTGGCAGCGCCGCATCTTCGCCTCCATCCACGACCTTTCTCACCCGGGCCGGAAAGCTTCTCAGAAGCTGGTGTCAGCGCGTTTCGTCTGGCACGGCCTTCGACGAAACATCCGCGACTGGGCCAACGCCTGCACGGCCTGCCAGCGAGCCAAGGTCCACCGCCACACCCAGGCCCCGCTGGCACCTTTCGCCGTGCCTGAACGGCGTTTCGACCACGTCCACATGGACCTGGTGGGTCCCCTGCCCCCCTCGCGGGGGTTCACCCACCTGCTCACCATGGTGGACAGGACCACCAGGTGGCCGGAGGCCGTGCCCCTCACCTCCACCACCACCGCCGACGTGGCGCAGGCGTTCATCGCCACCTGGGTCGCGCGCTTCGGCGCACCAGCGGACATCTCGTCCGACCGCGGCCCACAGTTCACGTCTGAGCTTTGGGGCGCGGTCGCCCGTTCGTTGGGGGTCACGCTGCACCGCACCACGGCCTACCACCCCCAAGCCAATGGGTTGTGCGAGCGGTTTCACCGCTCCATGAAGGCCGCACTCATGGCCGGCCTTCAGGACGACGGTTGGGCCGACCGGCTGCCGTGGGTCCTTTTGGGCCTTCGCACGGCCCCCAAGGAAGACCTCCAGGCGTCCGCCGCCGAGCTCGTCTACGGCCAGCCACTCCGCGTCCCGGGCGAATTCGTGCCTGACGCTACCAGTCCCTGGTCCGCCGCTCGCCAGCGCTCGGACCTCCAGGAGGCCGCCCGACGATTTGCCCCCGTGCCGACGTCCCGCCACGGTGGCCCCCAGTCCTACGTCCCCCCTGCGCTTCGCACAGCGGAGTACGTCTTTGTGCGTCATGACGCGCACCGGGGGCCACTCCGGCCGCCGTACGACGGGCCCTTCCGGGTCCTGCGACGGGGCGACAAGTCTTTCATCGTCGACTTCGGCGGCCGGCCGGACCGGATTTCTGTGGACCGCCTCAAACCGGCGCACATGGACGTCGACCGACCACCACGGTTGGCCCTTCCTCCGCGGCGAGGCCGCCCCCCGTCCACAGTTCCCCCCGCTCGACCACCCACCACCACGTCAGACCCCTCCCCACGACCCTCCAGGGGTCGCTTCGGCCGGGTCATCCGGACCCCCCTTAAATTGACCCTGCCGGTGCAGGTCGATTCTGGAGGGGCGTGTGTAGCGGTTACCGCTGGATGTACATAATCGCCTTGCACCGGCCAGAACACGGCCAGACGCGCCTCTCCCGGGCATGCCCGGACTCACTGTTCCCGGGCACGCCCGAACCTCCCGGGCACGCCCGGTCTCGTCTTTCCCGGGCATGCCCGCTCTCGCCTTTCCAGGGCTCGCCCAGAGCGTCCGGGCATGCCCGCTATCGCCTTTCCAGGGC
This sequence comes from Myxine glutinosa, assembly GCF_964187855.1. Classification (NCBI taxonomy): domain Eukaryota; kingdom Metazoa; phylum Chordata; class Myxini; order Myxiniformes; family Myxinidae; genus Myxine; species Myxine glutinosa. The sequence goes on from NC_136266.1 coordinate 187,024,441, forward strand.
TCGCCCAGAGCGTCCGGGCATGCCCGCTATCGCCTTTCCAGGGCTCGCCCAGAGCGTCCGGGCATGCCCAGCCTCGACTTGCCAGGCCGCAGCCAAACACGCCCGGGCAGGTCCAGACTCGCCTTTCCAAGGCTCGCCCTTGATACCCGGGCATGCCCGGTATAGCTTTTGCCGGGCAAACTTCCCGACATAAATGTGTATATATATTGCTGCCCGATAAACGGGCTTGTCAGAATACCTGAGCTGTTTTGTTTCAATAAAGCAACTCGGACGAATTCCGTCTTTGGTCGCGTCAATTCTTTCGACTCGCGTTGGAGCGCAGTTCCTTCAATATCGATGTCAAAACATTATTGACAAATAAGGTCCCTGATATACTTTTTCTTTATAGTCAGGTTCACAATGTCAATAAATTATATTTCGTTGAAAATCATGGTAGATTAGCAAACCTATACATTTTTGGAAAGGTTATAGCATAAGGAAACTAAAAATCAATGTTTACATTTGGAGAGATACCTGTATGGCGGCCATTTTGGATTTTCAAAATGGCCACTGTAAAATACATATTTTGTTCTATTTCTGCCTCTAATTACCCTAAAAACTTTAAAAATATACTAAACCTATATTTTCAGGGACAAGGAATCCAATGAAAGTATCAAATTAGTGCTATGGGGAATGGTAAGCCACGAATCAAAGGTTTTGAATTGCAAAATACTGTCTTTATATTCGCGATAAGTTGCATAATCAAATACATGTTATCATTTTGTACAGGCAGTTAATAACATCAAAATGTGTCACAATAACTCATATCACCAAACATACACAGGCAGTCAGCAAAATCATATATACACATGCAGTCAGTATAACTTCACATCTACACAGGCAGTCAATGACAAAATATACACAGGCAGTCAATGGCATCAAACATACACGATTACAGAATATGCCATTTAGAGTTCGTCATCACCGTCCTGTGTGTCGTATCCGACAATATAGTCCGCATCGTTTTCACAGTCCGTTCCACACAAGCAAAGGTCGGTCAAATTGATTGGCAAATCGAATTGGTCGAATGGTCGATCGAATCGAATTCGATGAATCGAATCGAATCGAATCGATCGAATTGGTCGAATTGGTCGAATGGTCGATCGAAGCGATTGGTCGAATGGTCGAATGGAATTGGTCGATTGGTCGAATTGGTCGAATTGGTCGAATCGAATTGGTCGGAATTGGCAAATGTAAACATTGATTTTCAGATTTTCCATGTAATAACGTTTCCAAAAATGTATAGGTTTGCTAATCTACCATGATTTTGAACGAAAAAACATAGTGAACCTGACTATTATATTGGTGATGCAAAAGTCATGGATAATACTTTTACAAGTTCAAGCATTTTTCGGTTTGGCACAAAGAGGAGAAAATGCCTCATTGTTTTGTATCATTGTGGTTTTTGTAACAGGTTGTCCCGGGATAAAGAAGAATCAGTTCATCACTTCCGTTTTAGACGCTCTCATCACAGACATGGTGAAATCGATCAAAGTGGCAGGAGCATCCTCTCGTGGAAGGCAAGGCTTGAAATCCCAAAATATACTTAGAATCCTCTATTTTACAATATTTTAAGTTTTATATTAAGGATTTGGAAGGTACTTTAAACTGTGTATCAACATTAAATATCTAATGATACCTTTTCAAAACAGTAATCCTTTGCACTTGTACCCTGGTGAAATTTGAAAAGCCATTGTGTGTGTTGAGTATAAAGTTGATATACCTCCTCTCATAAGGAAATCTTTTCCTAATTAATCATTCCAGGGACCACGTGACTCCCAGAAAATGTTGACCTAAATTATGCCATGAGCTGATAGCTCGACATGTGGCCAGAAATGGACTTCGTCGGAACCTTCTGGGACACGAGTAGAATTGGGCGATTTCTAATATTTCAGACCTGCTGAATTCAACGGTGCAGTTCCGCATGTGATATTCCATCGCGAAAGGGGTCAAAAGGGCCAATTTCCAATCAGGTTGATGTTGCCGTTGCACCGAGTGATCATTGCTTGATGCTCAGCATTAAAAAAGATAGAGCATGGACAAACAACCATAAGTTGGAAATACTAGTGCAGGCTTTGATAGGCCCAATGGCCTCCTTCTGCGTTGAAATTCCTTGAAAGATAATATGTGTTATTAACTAGTGAGGTACTCGTGCTATGCACGGGTGGGAGGCCAGAAGCAAACAGACAATGCAGAAACGGCCAATGCGAAAGCATGAAACCAATAAATTCCACATTCCTGCAGCACCTTCAGTCGCACGTCAGACATGGACAGCAAGTTCGTGAAGGGCTTCTATGAAAAACGTACCCGTTGGCAAACAAACAGGTATGTGTGTTCCCTACCCAGTCAATGGCGAATCTGCATATGGTGATCTGCGAATTTCACGTTTAGAACGTAAAACCGTCACGGCATTTCGTCATTCACTTGAACTCGATATCTCTTTTTTCAATCCAAACAGCACAACTCCAATCACAAATGAAATAACATTAATATAAAAAATTAGCTTTTAACAACATTCGTGACATAAACAAATATTTAAATCCTGATGTGAAGTTCCGTACGGTTGGGTGAATACAATTACGAATTCAAAATCGTAATTTTATTCACTCAATTCCAATCATCAAATGATACTTTAACAAAATGATTCACACGATTAACGTTTAACGATTTAACATGACGATTAAATGACGGTTGTATTGGGATATGATCAAACCCGTGCATTGCCATCATCTGTGCACTTCAGCATTCGCGGCAGGTTCATAATTGTCATCAAAATCTAAACAGTATTTGTAGAATTTCAACAAAAGCCACATCACTGTTCATATCGGTAAATATTATTCCATCGTGTTTGGAAAATTGGAAAACTTGCAAAACTGGAAAAACAATATAGCCTATTTTACTCCCAGGGTAAACGTCTGGGAAGTGACGGTGTTACAGGTGCTTGATCTCTCTGAACCTACGCCTCTTGTCACCTCCGGCTGCGTCCGTCCCATGCGTTGGTCATGCCTCGTTCCAGGGCTGAGTGAGCTAATGGCATCACGGGATGGTTCATGATGTGTCCAGGGTGCTCATTCTTCTCCTCATAATCTTATCTCTCGACATCACCGAGGTTCCAAGACGCTCCTTCGCAGGCAAAACCTCCCAATACTCCGCCAGATGCCTGCACCAAGTGTCTGAACCCGCGGTTCCTCTCAGACTAAATAATAAAATAAAAACCACACTCAGTGATCGAGGAGCCTCTTCAACACAAACTGATCGTACCAAAACTAAACCAAAAATAAATAGTCTGTTGGGAGCCGTTGGTGAGGTATGTGGATGGACAAAAGGACCACCGAGGCACTCGGAAACATGGTGGTGGGATGATGAAGTTGGAAAGAGGATTGACAAGAAGAGGAAGAAGTTCAAGGCGTGGCAGAAGGCGAAGGGTACGGGAGCAGAAACAGCAGAGCATGAAAGTTATAAGGCAGCCAAGAAGGCTGCAAAGAAAGAGGTAGCAAAGGCGCAGGAGGCATGTAGGAAAATGTTCGGAGAACGCTTGGATTCGGAAGAGGGTCAGAGAGCAGTAATCAGGATTGCAAAGCAGATAGCGAAAGAGAGGTGTGATGTGATGGGGGTGAGTTGCTTGAAGGATGAAGTGGGACAAATCGTTGTGGACCCAGATGGAATTAAAGGAAGATGGAAAAGATATATGGAAATACTGTTGAATACAGAGAATGAATGGGATGGCAACATAGAGAGTAACCCAGTTTTAGGACCGGCAGAGAAGATAACTGAGAAGGGAGTTGAGGAAACGATAAAAGCAATGAAGAGTAGAAAAGCGGGAGGGCCGACGGGAGTTGTGGGAGATATGTTGAAGGCAGCACGAAGTTAGGGTGTGAAGAGAATGACAGAGATCTGTAATCTGGTGGTGAAAGAAGGCCGCATTCCAGTGGATTGGGAACTGAGTACCCTCGTCCCTCTATACAAGGGGAAAGGTGACCCTCTAGAGTCTAGAGTGTGGCTCGTACCGAGCGATAAAGTTATTGGAGCATGGAATGAAGGTATTGGAAAGGGTGTTGGAGAGGAGGATAAGGAAGAAAGTGAAGATCGACGAAATGCAGTTTGGATTTATGCCAGGAAGAGGAACGACAGACGCACTTTGTATTGTGAGGCAGTTGCAGGAGAAGTACATGGAGAAGAGGAAGAAGTTGTTTCTTGGGTTTGTTGATCTGGAGAAAGCATTCGATAGGGTTCCACGCAAAGTATTGACATGGGCAATGAGGAAGTTAGGAGTGGAGGAATGGTTGATCAGAGTAGTGATGGCAATGTACAAAAGAGCGCGCACAGCTGTAAGGACGAAGGACGGGAACAGTGGTGAGTTTGAGGTGAAGGTGAGAGTGCATCAGGGGTCGGTACTAAGTCCACTACTATTTGTAGCTGTGATGGAGGTGCTGGCTCGGAACGTAAAGGAGGGTTTACCGTGGGAGTTGTTGTATGCAGATGATCTGGTGTTAATTGCGGAAAGTATGGATGGACTGAAGGAAAAGATGAACAAGTGGAAGGAATGTATGGAGACAAAAGGTCTGAAGGTGAATATCGGAAAGACGGAGGTGATGGCAAGTGGCAAAGCATGTGGTGAGGTGGAAAGAACTGGGAAGTGGCCCTGTGCTGTGTGCAGGAAGGGTGTCGGAGTGAAGTCCATTCAATGTGCAATGTGCGCTGAGTGGGTTCATCAAAAATGTAGTGGTCTGAGAGGGTCATTAACCAGTGTGGCAGCTACATTCAAATGTAAGGTGTGCACAGAGGGAGCTGCAGATGGAGGAAATGTTGAGTAGGATCTTGGCGACGGCGTGAAGGTGGAAGGTGTGAAAACATTTTGCTACCTCGGAGACATGCTGAATGGAGAAGGTGGATCAGACTCGGCAACGGTTGCTCGAGTGAGATGTGCATGGAAGAAGTTTCAGGAACTGAGTGGCGTGCTGATGAGGAGGAGAGTGTCGCTGAAGCTGAAGGGAAAGGTGTATGCTGCATGTGTGAGAAGTGTTATGATTTATGGGAGCGAGACATGGGTAATGAACGTAGAGCAGCAACGAAGGTTGGAAAGGGTGGAAATGCGAATGGTTCGATGGATGTGCGGAGTATCGTTGAGAGAGAGAGGAAGATAAATGATGAATTGCGAAAGATGATGGGAATAGAGCCTGTGATTGATGCTGTGAAGAGGAACAGGTTGAGATGGTTTGGTCATGTGTTGAGGAAGGATGAAAGTGACTGGTTGAGAAGAGTGATGGAAATGAATGTAGAAGGAAGTAGAGGACGGGGAAGACCGAGAAAGACTTGGCTAAAGATGGTGGAAGAAGAAATGCGGGCAAGGGGGTTAACAAGGGGAGATGCAGAAAATAGGGCAAAATGGAGAAGATTGTCATGGGGACCGCAAGGCTAACCTCCGCTCTAGCAGGGAAAGTGGCCTTAAAATGCATGTTTTTGTTGTTGTTGTTGTACTCCCAGGGGTCCCAGGAATACCCACCCAAAATATCGTTGCGATTGGTTGAGCCGTTTTTGCGGACCTTCAAACGGACAGACGGAATTTTGGTGAATTATAGTGAGATAATCTGATTGGACACCGAAACGTGCATATCATTATGGGCACAACATGGAGTGTGAGGCACCACATACATAAAAAACCTCATTGGAAGAGATGGTGGGGTCATCCAGTAGCATGATTACTTTGTAATGCCACCATTAAGAAATATGATGTTATTCGACTATGGGGATGTGACGCCATCTTCCAATGTTCACCTACAGACCTTTGCATGATAACAGTCGCCAGTTTAATTAAGCCAATACATTTCCTGGTACGTTCTCACAAACGCATCCTTTCTTTTTCTTCCCTGCTATTTGCCTAACCCTCAGCTTAGCATGATGATCCTCAGTATGATGTGCAAACAGTTATTCAAGACGTCTATAAATGGATGCTTATATAGCCTGTTGTTGCAAAAAGTACTGGATGTGGTACTGACACCTGTATGACAGTTCCAGATACTATTTCCCTATGATATGGAATGCAAATTCTCAACAAATGGATACAATTAGTGGCTCACTACAACTACTATTAATATTGCCACAATTATCCCCATCATATTGTGGGGTCATTCACAGTCCATAAAGTTTATGTATATATAATATATATATATATAATAATAATAAAGGAGTCTTATATAGCCCCATCAAGCAGAGTAAACTACCCTCATGGCGCTTTACATTATCATGCGAACGCACACACACCGCACACACACCACACACAAACATACACACACACAGACACACCTTCACTCTTGCCCTATTCCTCTCCCTCCCCATTCAAAACCCACAGATGTGTACTCCCCCTCCTCCTCTCCTCCCTCCCCCGCACACGTACACAGACATACTCTCGATCTCTGTCCCACCTCAAACCAAAGGGAAAACAGGACTTAGACTTTGAAAGACTTGTGAAACAGATCGGTTTTGAGGGAGCTTTTAAAGGCAGGAAGAGAGTCAACATGTCGAACAGAGGAAGGCAAGTCATTCCAGAGCAGAGGTGCAGCAAAGGAAAGGATTTCTCGCCAAATGACTTGGTGCTGGTGCGCGGCGGCTCTAAGGTCATAGAGTCGTCGCTTGAACGAAGCCGTCGCCGAGGTTCATAGAGAGTGAGCAAATCGGAGAGATAGTGAGGTCCCGCTCCACACAATGATTTATAACATAGTGTGCAAATTTTGTATTGCACACGAGCAGAGACAGGCAGCCGGTGTAAAGATTCAAGAAGCGGAGTAACATGGTCAGACCTCTTCGCCTTACAGACAAGACGAGCGGCAGAGTTTTGAACCTTTTGTAACTTATCCAAGAGAAACTGAGGGCAGCCAGCATACAAAGAATTACAATAGTCTAGCCTTGAGAGGACAAGGGCACAGACCAGAGTTAGAGCAGCTTGAGGAGTAAGAAAGTGGCGAATGGATGCGATCTTTCGCAGCTGAAAGTATGCTGATTTGCAAGTTTGAAGTACTTGCTTGGAAAATGTCATGTTACAGTCGAAAACCACACCAAGGTTCTTGGCCGACGAAACAAAGTTTACATCGGTTTCACCAACATGAATAGTGGTAGGAAGTGAACATTGTAGAGGACATCTGTGCGATCTTACAATCATAGACTCTGTTTTAGCATCGTTCAGCTGAAGTTTGTTTTGGGTCATCCACGCCTTCACGTCGGCAATACAGCCTTCTAACACTTCAACAGTGGGCACGATTTGTTGAATCGTGCTTCCTTTGTACAGCTGATTGTCGTCCGCAAAGGCGTGGTGATCAACTCAATGTCTGGCAACAAGATCAAATAGAGGCTGAGTGTACAAAAGAAAGAGGATAGGTCCCAGGACTGAGCCCTGGGGAACGCCAAAGGAAAGCGGAGAAGGGGCTGATTTCTGGCCTTTGACAACAACTGTTTGCACTCTATCAGTAAGATAGGACATCAGCCAAGAAAGGGGAGTACCAGTTATACCAAATGTGATTTCAAGACGACGAATTAAGACACTATGGTCAATCGTGTCAAAGGCGGCAGACAAGTCCAAAAGAGCAAGAACGGAAACCTTACCACAGTCAAGAGAGGTCAGAAGATCATTGGTTATTCTTAGGAGAGCGGTCTCGGTGCTATGGCCTGGTCTATATGCTGACTGGCGAGAATTGAAAATATTATTTGAAACTAGATGGTCACTCATCTGTGATAGCACAATTCTTTCTGTGATCTTTGACAGGAAAGACAGGTTGGAGATAGGACAGGAATTTTTCATGTCGTTAAGGTCCAGCAACCCTCTTATGGTGAAATTGCCAAAATCAAGGCTCTCTGTTCACCTTCACTCCTTCATTCCTCTTTTCTCCCGCCTCTGGAACAAACTCCCTCACTCTCTTCAATCCGCGTAGCGCGGTGCTACGCGCGCTACTTGTATAACAAGGAGGAAGCGGACAACGCGGTAAGTTCATTGGGTCTTTATTATAAGAGCTCACTGTAGCACTGGAGCGCTCCGGGCTGCGCGCCCGGTGTATATCCCGCGGCCACGCCTACCCCTCGGGCGTGGCCGCCGCCCACTTGGTGCACGGAATGATGCCCTCGCGCCAGTGAGCTTTCGTGTCTGCCACACGCGCCCCCCCAGAATTCCCGCGCACCTGGAGGGCCAGTTTGCGGGGCAAACGGATGACCCGGCCGAAGCGCCCTCTGGCGACTGGCGGCGTCCGGGGTGCAGGGATGCCAGCTGGGGCGATCCACCGAGACGCAGTCGGGAGTACCGCCGATGTCCAAGGTGAAATGTTTCACCCCGGTCTCCAGCACGTGGAAAGGCCCGTCGTACGGGGGCCGCAGCGGTGTCCGGTGGGCGTCGTGCAGGATGAAGATGTACTCCGCGGTGCGAAGCTCCGGGGCGACGTGCGTAGGCGGGTGCCCGTGGTGCGCCGTCGGCACCGGGGCGAACCTCCGGGCTGTCTCCTGCAGCGCGGAGCGCTCCTGCGCCGCGGACCATGGTGCCGTGGGGTCGGGGAGGAACTCGCCCGGCACCCGCAGCGGTTGTCCGAAGACCAACTCTGCCGCGGATGTGCGCAGGTCGTCCTTGGGCGCCGTCCGGAGGCCCAGCAGGATCCAGGGGAGCCTGTCGACCCAGCCGCCGTCACGGAGGGTGGCACGGAGCGCGGCCTTCAACGAGCGGTTGAACCGCTCGCACAGGCCGTTGGCCTGGGGGTGGTAGGCCGTGGTTCGGTGCAGCTGGACCCCGAGCCCCCGCGCGACCGCCCCCCAGAGCTCCGAGGTGAACTGGCGACCGCGGTCGGACGAGATGTCCGAGGGGGCGCCGAACCGGGCGACCCAGGTGGCGATGAACGCCTGCGCGACGTCCGCCGCCGTCGCCAAAGGCACGGCCTCCGGCCACCGGGTGGTGCGGTCCACCATTGTCAGGACATGGGTGAAACCCTGCGAGGGGGGCAGAGGTCCCACCAGGTCCACGTGCACATGGTCGACCCTACGTTCCGGCACCGTAAACGGGGCCAATGGGGCCTGGGTGTGCCGTTGCACCTTCGCGCGCTGGCACGCGAGGCACGTCCTGGTCCAGCCGGGGACGGCCTTCCGGAGGCCATGCCAGACAAACTTGTCGGTAACCAACCTCTGGGAGGCCTTCGTGCCCGGGTGGGACAGGCCGTGGATGGCGTCAAAAACCTGGCGCTGCCAGCCCGCGGGCACGATGGGGCGAGGCCGCCCGAGGGAGACGTCGCACAAGAGGGCCGTGCCCGCACTGTCGAATGGCACCTCGGTGACGCGGAGGCCCGTGATGGCGGTCCGCAAGGCCTGGACGCCGGGGTCGGCGTCCTGGTCCGCCGCCATCCGGGCATAGTCGATGCCAAGGTGGACTGCGTGGGCGACGGACCGGGAAAGGCAATCCGCCACTGGGTTGTCCTTCCCCGCGACTTGCCGGATGTCCATTGTATATTCGGACACGGCCAAGAGGTGACGCTGCTGCCGGGCCGACCACGGCTCGGCGACCTTGCCCATCGCGAAGACCAGTGGCTTGTGGTCGACGAAGGCCGTGAACGCACGGCCCTCGAGCAGATGGCGGAAGTGCCTGACCGCCAGGTGCAGCCCGAGCAACACGCGGTCGAAGGTACTATAACGGCGTTCGGGCGGGCGAAGCTGCCGGCTGAAGAACGCCAGCGGTTGCCAAGCACCACGCACCCATTGCTCGTGCACCGCACCCACCGCGTAGTCCGAGGCGTCGGTGGTGAGGGCGATCGGTGCATCGGGCGCCGGGTGCGTGAGCATGGTGGCGTTAGCCAAGGCGAGCTTCACGCCCGCGAACGCCGCGTCCATCTGCTCGGTCCAGGTAACGTCACCTTTGCCCGGCTTGCTTCGGAGGGCCTCGTGCAAGGTGTGCAGGAGCTGGGCGATGTGGGGCAGGAACCGATGGTAAAACTTCCCCATGCCCAGGAACTCCTGGAGCCCCTTGATCGTGCGGGGGCGCGGAAACCCCTTCACCGCCTCCACCTTGGCCGGTAGGGGGACGGCCCCGTGCCTGGTGACGCGGTGCCCCAAAAAGTCGATGTCGGCGACGCCGAACCGGCACTTGGCGGGGTTCACGATGAGGCCATGCTGGCCCAGACGTTCGAAGAGCGTGCGGAGATGGTGTAGGTGCTCTTTGCGGGACACGCTGGCGACGAGGATGTCGTCCAGGTAGACGTAGGCGAAATCCAAGTCGCGCAAGACGCTGTCCATTAGTCGCTGGAACGCCTGAGCCGCATTTTCCAACCCGAAGGGCATTCGAAGAAATTTGAAAAGTCCGAATGTCGTGATGACCGCCGTCTTCGGGATGTCCTCCGGCCTGACGGGGACCTGATGGTAGCCGCGTATGAGGTCCACCTTCGAAAAGAAGGACATGCCCGCCAACCGGGCGGAGAAGTCCTGAATGTGGGGGACGGGGTAGCGGTCGGGGGTGGTGGCGTCGTTGAGGCGCCGGTAGTCCCCGCACGGTCGCCATCCCCTGCCGGGCTTTGGCACGATGTGGAGCGGCGACGCCCAAGCACTCTCTGAGTGCCGCACGATGCCGAGCCGCTCCAGCGTAGCAAACTCCGCTTTAGCTACCGCGAGCTTCGTCGGCTCGAGGTGGCGTGCCCGGGCGTAGACCGGTGGCCCGGCAGTGGGGATGTGGTGTTCCACCCCGTGCTTGACGGCCCCCGCCGAGAAGGTGGGCCGCGTGAGGGCCGGGAAACCGGCGAGGAGGCGGGTGAATTCGTTCGTTGCCGGAAGCGTACAGATGAACCTGGCCGGAACCGAACCGCTCAGCAAGCCGCTCGGCGAGCCGCTCGATGAGCCGCTCCGGGAGCTGCTCAACGAGGCGTGCAGTGCGCAAGCGAGCGAGCTGAACGTCTCAGCCTGGACAAGCCTTCTGTGCTTTACGTCCACCAACAGGCCATTGGCACAGAGGAAGTCCACGCCAAGCAGTGCCATAGGCACATCGGCAGTGACGAATGACCACCGGAAAACCTGCCCTCCGAACCGCAGAGAAAGGCAGCGTTTTCCGTATGTGCGAATTGACGTACCGTTGGCAGCAAGCAGCGTGGGGCCCCGGCCTGTGGACTGCTTGTCGGACGTACCGGCGGGAACGACACTCACCTGCGCTCCCGTGTCGCACAGGTAACGGCGCCCGGATAAGGTGTCCGTGATGAACAGTCGGCTGTTTGAACGGCCGGCGCTCAGTGCCACTATCGAGGGCCGGCCCGGCGTTTCCTGACCTGCTGAATGAGCACGGCGGGCGACATTGCCGAGCCTTGTGGCCGAACTGGGCGTGGAAAAAAACACCAGGTTTGCGGCAAAGGCGGCGGAGGCCGCGGTTTTCTCCGCGGCGGCGGCGGTGGGCGGGGCGTGGCGGCGGACACGAAGTGCGCATCAGCCTCGAGATCCACGAGGTGTGGTGCATCAGCATCAGGGTCAGCCCCGAGAGCCGCGGCGGCCGCGCCAAAACTCGCCTGCGTGTCCAAAGCCGCGAAGGACCTGTCGGCCTCGGCAGCGAGAGCTCGGGGTTCCGTCGTCGCGGAACCGGCCAACGCGAGGCGGACTCGTGCCGGCAGCTGGCGTCGAAATAACGCCCGGAATAAAGCGTCCGGGGTTTCGTCGCCCATCAACGACAGCATATGGTCCATGCCGACCGACGGTCACGTGTCACCGAGCTCGGGGAGGTCCAGGAGGCGGTCGGCCCGTGCGTCCACCGTGAGGCCGAACGTGGCGAGGAGGAGACGCTTGATCGCCTCGTACCTGCCGTCGGCCAGTGGGTTCCTCAGGACCGACACGACGCGGGCGGCCGTGCCGGGCCCGAGGGAGGCGACCACGTGGCAGTACCTGGTCTCGTCCACCGTGATGCCTCGAAGTCGGAACTGGGCTTCTGCCTGCAGGAACCAAACTTCGGCTTGCGTCTCCCAGAACTCGGGGAGTTTGATTTGGACCGCGTTGGTTGCCATTGCTGTGGCGTGTTCGGGTGGTCAGCGACGGCTAACCAGAACGTCGGAGGGTCACCAATGAAGCGCGGTGCTATGCGCGCTACTTGTATAACAAGGAGGAAGTGGACAACGCGGTAAGTTCATTGAGTCTTTATTATAAGAGCTCACTGTAGCACTGGAGCGCTCCGGGCTGCGCGCCCGGTGTATATCCCGTGGCCACGCCTACCCCTCGGGCGAGGCCGCCGCCCACTTGGTACGCGGAATGATGCCCTCGCGCCAGTGAGCTTTCGTGTCCGCCACAGGACAGTAATTTTTCATGTCGTTAAGGTCCAGCAACCCTCTTATGGTGAAATTGCCAAAATCAAGGCTCTCTGTTCACCTTCACTCCTTCATTCCTCTTTTCTCCCGCCTCTGGAACAAACTCCCTCACTCTCTTCAATCCCACTCCACCCTCCAGGTCTTTAAAACGGCTGTTCACCACCATCTCTTATCTTCCGCAATCCAAAACCTTGATCTTTTCTACCCCCACTAATTCACCCGAACCACTTTTTTGAAATTCCAACTTCTTTCCTGGAAGTCCTTGAAGTGTCCATGTGTTTTATCCATCTCCCACCTCCCCCCAATCCCTCTCCCTCCCACAGATCTCCTGATGTCCCTGCTCTCAAATGTTGTGTTTGTGTGCTTCCCCCTCTCTCCCCATCTTGTGTACCGCTCCCCTTATGTTTTATGTTTAATTTTTTTTTGTGATGAATGTTAGCTCTTTCACGAGCCTCGATCTTGTATACAAAAAAAGAAAAAAGTAAAAAAAAAAAAAGGGTGGGCTTTTTAAGAAGTGGTTTAACAAGAGCTTGTTTAAAGAGAAGCGGAAATGAACCCGTAGTCAGAGAATCATTGAAAACTGCAGTAATAAATGGGAGGAGGGTGTCCAAACACTCAATAAACAAATTGGTGGGAAGGGGGTCGAGATCACATGTTTTTTGTGTTTGACTTGAGGATTGTACATTTGACAATTTCCTCAGTAACAGGAGTAAACGAACTAAGAGGTCGCCCGTGAAAGCAATGACAGTCCAACGCTGTGCGGAGGCAACACTCGAGGTCTTCTGCAGTGACATAGGAACGGCCAGAGAGACGGGTGTGAAGGTCCTCTTTAAAGGCGGAACGGTCGATGGCACGAATGTTGCGGGCAGTGATGAAGGTGGGCCGAAGACGAGGAACAGCAATACTCAGGTGGCTGGTGACACAGAAGTGGTCCGAGGTGATAGCACAGGTCACTGACGTGGACTACACCAACTGATCCTCGCATCTGTGCACTAACCAATCCAGGATGTGTCCTTTAACGTGTGTAGGTTGGGAGACAGACTGAGACAGACTAAAAGTAGAAAGGAGGTCAATGATCTTTGAAGTGAGAGGATGTTATGGTTGGTCGTAGTGGACATTGAAATCTCCAAGAATCAAGACGAAACCAGGAAGAGTATTGCAGTGGTCGAGCAGATTAGGAAGCTGGGTCACGAACATAGAGTCAGTAAGCTTGTTTTTCCGGTTAGGTGGAGGTCGGTACAGGCAGAAGAAATGAAGAGTGTTTTCTGACAGAGTGAAGGTGACATGGGCTAGCTCGTAGGATGAATGGTCGAACGAAAAAGTCATGGTGAAGGAGACAAAGGGAGAGAAGTTGTCTCTGTAAATAACAGCCACACCCCCACCCCTGGAGGAGCGAGGAAATGACTGCAGGGTGTATCCAGGTGGGGTGAGATCAGCACACCTCGCTTCGTCGCCACTGGGTCGGAGCCAAGTTTCGGTCAGAAAAAACACGTCGATATCATTATCTTGAATAAAAGAGGTAATTTCGGTTCGCTTGTCAGGACTACTTACAGACTGAGCGTTGAATAAGGCGAGATACAGGTCAGAACGGTGTTGTTTTGGTGCTGTGTATGTTCTACAGGGATAGATGAGGTTATTGAAGTTGACAGGGGACACTTTTTCGCAGGAATTATTAAAATGTGGGCCGGGCCGTCGCTGGTCGCGAAGAGAAATCACAATCGGTATTTTTCTCTGCTTTCTCCTCCCGCCTCGCTTTGCGCGTTTTCTCGGGAGACCAAGGCCGATTTCAAGTTCTCTGAGGCCTGACACAATTCCAGGAGTCAATCGAGTGGGCGTGTATATATATTTCAATTGACATATGTTGGAAAATTACACGCCCAGACGAGGAATTGAACCCAGGAATGGAACCCAGGTCTGGTGAACTTCTGATGAACCAGATCAGGAATGGAACCCAGGTCAGAGCAAGTACTGGTCCGGTTCACCAGAAGACCTGGGTTCGATTTCTGGTCTGGCCGTGTAATTTTCCCACATATGTCAATTAATTAGTTATAATCCTATTCATTTATTATGTGTATATACATTTACATATATTTAAAAATACATATGTGTGTGTGTGTGTGTGTGTGTGTGTGTGTGTGTGTGTGTGTGTGTGTGTGTGTGTGTGTGTGTGTGTGTGTGTGTGTGTGTGTGTGTGTGTGTGTGTGTGTGTGTGTGTGTGTGTATTTATACCATTGTGGGAGCTGTGCTTGCACGATAAAATCGGACAAAATGGACGACGCCAGGAATTAGGTTTCTCTGAGCTATTTATTCCCAGCTCACTCAAACGAACTCCGAAGCACTGAATCAGCCCATGGAACGGGCGGCAATATATATCAGAAACTCAACACACAAAAGCCACGCCTCTCAGGCGGGGCGTGGTATGCAAATAGATAAGCCACGCCTCTCAACGGGGCGTGGTATGCAAGGCAAGCGTTCGCCCAGTAAAGGCAAGTCTCAACATGCCCGGGCGAGTCCGGACACGTGACCGCTCGCAGGTTGCGTCATCGGCCGGTGCAGGGTAGTTGTGTCATGCTACCGGTAACCACTACACGTGCCCCCCCAGAATTAACATGCACCGGGAGAGTCAGTTTGACGGGGGTCTTGACGACCCGGCCGAAACGACCCCTGACGATTCGTGTGGGGGTGGTAGGTGGCGGGGCGGTGGATGGTCGGGCGGGGGGCCTGGTTGATGGGGGACGGCCCCGACGTGGAGGAAGGGCCAACCGTGGAGGTTGGTCGAGGTCCAAATTGGCCGGCTTGAGGCGGTCCACGGAGATGCGGTCCGCCTTGCCGCCGATGTCGATGGTGAATGACTTGTCGTCCCTCTTCAGGACCCGGAAAGGTCCATCGTACGGCGGCCGGAGCGGTCCCCGATGTGCGTCGTGCCGGATAAAAACGTACTCCGCAGTGCGAAGTGCTAGAGGGACGTGGGGTTGGGGGCAGCCGTGGTGGGACGTGGGTACGGGGGCAAATCTCCTGGCGGCCTCCTGGAGGACCGAGTGTTGGCGAGCCGCAGACCAGGGGCCGGTGGCGTCAGGGATGAATTCGCCCGGCACGCGCAGTGGCTGGCCGTGGACCAGCTCGGCGGTGGAAGCCTGGAGGTCCTCTTTAGGGGCCATTCGTAGGCCCAATAGGACCCACGGGAGCCTGTCGGCCCAACCGTCGTCCTGGAGGCTGGCCCTGAGAGCGGCCTTCATCAAGCGGTGGAACCGCTCACACAAGCCGTTGGCTTGGGGGTGGTAGGCCGTGGTGCGGTGAAGCTTGACCCCCAAGGCCTGGGCGACCGCGCCCCAAAGCTCGGAGGTGAATTGCGGGCCTCTATCGGAGGAGATGTCCAAGGGGGCGCCGAAACGGGCAATCCAGGTGCCAATGAAGGCCTGCGCCACGTCGGCGGATGTTGTTGATGCCAGCGGGACGGCCTCCGGCCACCGGGTGGTCCTGTCCACCATTGTGAGGAGGTGGGTGAAGCCCCACAAGGAGGGTAGGGGTCCCACCAGGTCCACATTGATGTGGTCGAAGTGCCGCGCGGGCACGTCGAATGGTGCCCATGGGGCCTGGGTGTGCCGGTGGACCTTCGCGTGCTGGCAGGCGACACAGGCATTGGCCCAGTCGCGGACGTCTTTACGGAGCCCGTGCCAGACGAATTTCGCTGCCACGAGCTTCTGTGATGCTTTCCGGCCCGGGTGGGAAAGGCCGTGGAGGGCGTCAAAAATGTGCCGCCGCCATCCGGTGGGCACGGTGGGGCGAGGTTGGCCCAGGGAGACGTCGCACAGGAGAACTGTGCCTGTGTCCTCGAAGGGGACGTCGGCCAACCGCAGGCCTGTGTCCGCTGTCCGGAGGGCTTGCACCATGGGGTCGGCGGTCTGGTCGGCCGCCATGCGGGCGAAGTCCACACCCAGGTGGACGGCATTCGCGCCGGACCGGGAGAGGCAATCGGCCACAGCGTTGTCCTTGCCCGCGACGTGCCGGATGTCCGTCGTAAATTCGGACACGGTGGAGAGGTGGCGCTGCTGGTGGGCCGACCACGGCTCCGTAACCTTGGCCATGGCGAAGACCAGGGGTTTGTGGTCCACAAACGCCGTGAACGGGCGGCCCTCCAAAAGATGGCGGAAGTGGCGAACAGCCAGGTAAAGGCCGAGGAGCTCGTGGTCGAAAGCGCTATACTTGCGCTCGTTAGGGCGAAGCTGCCGGCTGAAGAAGGCCAGCGGTTGCCAAGCTCCGTTCACCCACTGTTCATGCATGGCGTCCACCACGTAGTCGGAAGCGTCCGTGGTGAGGGCGATGGGTGCGTCGAGCGCCGGGTGCGCCAGCATGGTCGCGTTGGCGAGGGCCAGTTTAGCGCCCCGGGAAGCGGAGGAGGCGTTGAGCGCAGAGACCACATGGTGGTAGCGCGTCGTGTCCTCCGTAATGTTCTGCAGGGCAAATTGAGAAGCCGCTTGAGCAAACCAAACGGCCGTGTGAGATTCCCAAAAGCCCGGGAGCTTCATAGCTATAGCTGACTCCATCGCCGTGTTCGTAGAAAGGGGTCACCAATTGTGGGAGCTGTGCTTGCACGATAAAATCGGACAAAATGGGCGACGCCAGGAATTAGGTTTCTCTGAGCTATTTATTCCCAGCTCACTCAAACGAACTCCAAAGCACTGAATCAGCCCATTGAACGGGCGGCAATATATACACAAAGAATTAAGTTAAGCACCCCTACACAACGAATTAAGGTAAGCACCCCCTAATATATATTCTTTGTGTATATGTATACATTGGCATATATTCTAAGGTATGTGAGATCAAATAATGATTGGTATGACATTAGCAATTATCCATTGATGAAATGCAGATGAGTGCACTCATCTGTGACGCCCATCGCTCGTGCAGCACGTGTTATCATCCACGTGGTCGTGATTTTCTGTAAATGCACTATCATCACGGGTTATTGCAAGTCACGCCTGAGCTCGTGTGGGGGTTACATGGTCATTTTCTCGTAATGGTGGCTCGTAGACGGTTGTCGGACGGAGAACGATGGCGGATAATAGGCATGATCGAGTCCGGAATGTCCAGAAAAGCTGTAGCTCGAACGTTTGGTTACCACCATTCGGTGATCAGTCGGTTGGTGCAGAAACACCAGGAAACGGATGCGGTGAAGGACCGCCCAAGGTCTGGAAGACCTCGCGTGACAACAGTCCGCCAAGATAGAGCGCTTTTGAGACTGGTGCGACGATATCCCTTCGCCTCGAGCCATTTCCTGAAGGACAACTGGCTGCCCAACAGAAGGCTATGTCACCGTACCGTGAGGAACCGCCTGAAATCGGCCGGTTTAAGGTCAGGACGAGTGATCAAGCGTCCAAGGCTACTCGAACGACATCAGAGGGAGCGTTTGGCATGGTGCCTAGCGCGACGTGGATGGAACATCCGGTCTTGGAGGCGAGTTCATTGGTCGGATGAAAGCCGGTTCTTGCTGTACGTGACAGATGGGCGTGTTCGGGTGTGGCGCCACAAAAACACCGCGTATGCACCTAAAAACATTCAACCAACGGTACCCTTTGGTGGTGGCTCGATTATGGTCTGGGGATGCTTCTCCCATGACTGTAAATTGGACCTGATAACTGTGCGAGGTAACCTCAACGGAGAGCGATATGCCGAGGAAATCCTGAATACCACCGTAATCCCGCACTTCGATGACCACACCCTCGCCAGCAGACCCATCTTCATGGATGACAACGCCAGGCCTCACCGTGCGAGACGCGTCCGAGCCTTGCTGGAGCAAGGTGCTGTGACAACCATCCCCTGGCCTGCGTACAGTCCTGACCTGAACCCCCTCGAGCACGTTTGGGACATGTTGGGACGACAAATTGCGAAGATGGTCCCTCCAATAGCCAATCTGGATGAATTGGAACGTGCATTACATCGGGAATGGAACAACCTGCCACAGCAACGCATACGACGGCTTACAGGGTCTATGAGACGTAGGGTTGAGTCAGTGATCCGATCACGTGGGTCCTACACACGTTATTGACGCAAAGATCGCTAGAGGTCTTCTCAGAACAATGACTGTACGTTAGAAAACATAAACGTCATCCACACTGTCCGTGATGGACCTATAGCTCCATACTTAAATTGAGGTGAAAATATGCCTAAAATTCCCAAAAATTTTCACCTTAAATTATTCAGAATAAAATATTGAAAACGGCATGATTGTTATGTTTTTATGTGACCATAATATCACTTCTCCAGAAAATATAGCAATATCATGGGTATATTACACTGTTTTGACGACAACAAACTTGTAATGTGCGAGGTTGTAAAAAAACGGGGGGGTGCTTAACTTAATTCTTTGTGTATATATCAGAAACTCAACACACAAAAGCCACGCCTCTCAGGCGGGGCGTGGTATGCAAATAGATAAGCCACGCCTCTCAACGGGGCGTGATGTGCAAGGCAAGCGTTCGCCCGGTAAAGGCAAGTCTCAACACGCCCGGGCGAGTCCGGACACGTGACCGCTCGTCGGTTGCGTCATCGGCCGGTGCAGGGTAATTGTGTCATGCTACCGGTAACCGCTACACCATACTTGGGCCAAGTCTCATGAAGTGGTTGGAGCCAAATTTTGGTAGGAATTTGTTCAGGGTCCAGGCGATAGTTCACCTTGTCTTCACGAAGGACACCATGGGATCTTTAATGTCCACCATTCGATGCTCGCAGATGTGAGATACAAATCTCGGCCTGTGTAGCACTAACCCAACCATTTATAATTAAGTTTGGAGGCAGATTAGACAGCTCACAGATTAAGTGTGCTACCTTGCATCATCCTCTCAAGACAGCTAACATAAGCAAGGTATTATAAATAAGAAAAAGATTGTCTGAACCTGATGCGTTCACAATGTTATTGCAATCCAAATAGGTCGTGAGCTGAGTAGTTCTATCGTTCGTTCAATTACATTGCATACGTCATACGAATAAGTGCATTTCATTTTGAATAATCCATCAGCATGTATCAAGGCTCTAAATCTGCCCCTGCCACACTCAATATTCCACCACAAAAGGTTATCATATAGCACGAGGACACGCTCACTAGTTGATATTTGCGCTGAGGAAGCAGCATGTAGCATTTTAAAAGTCTTTGGGATGACTTGGCTGGGATTCAAACAACCGACTTTCCAGAGTCGGAGTGGATATTCTAAGCAATATGCCACCAGGTCCATTCAAATGTGGCATGCCTCCTGATATCAAATGTGGCATGCTTTCTGATATCAAATGTGGCATGCTTTCTGATATCAAATGTGGCATGCTTTCGAATATCAAATGTGGCATGCTTCCAGATATCAAATGTGGCATGTCTCCTGATATCAAATGTGGCATGCCTCCTGATATCAAATGTGGCATGCTTTCTGATATCAAATGTGGCATGCTTTCTGATATCAAATGTGGCATGCTTTCGAATATCAAATGTGGCATGCTTCCAGATATCAAATGTGGCATGTCTCCTGATATCAAATGTGGCATGCCTCCTGATATCAAATGTGGCATGCTTTCTGATATCAAATGTGGCATGCTTTCCGATATCAAATGTGGCATGCTTCCAGATATCAAATGTGGCATGCCTCCTGATATCAAATGTGGCATACCTCCTGATATCAAATGTGGCATGCTTCCAGATATCAAATGTGGCATGCTTTCCGATATCAAATGTGGCATGCTTCCAGATATCAAATGTGGCATGCCTCCTGATATCAAATGTGGCATGCTTCCAGATATCAAATGTGGCATGCTTTCTGATATCAAATGTGGCATGCTTCCAGATATCAAATGTGGCATGCCTCCTGATATCAAATGTGGCATGCTTCCAGATATCAAATGTGGCATGCTTTCTGATATCAAATGTGGCATGCTTCCAGATATCAAATGTGGCATGCCTCCTGATATCAAATGTGGCATGCTTCCAGATATCAAATGTGGCATGCTTTCTGATATCAAATGTGGCATGCTTCCAGATATCAAATGTGGCATGCCTCCTGATATCAAATGTGGCATGCCTCCTGATATCAAATGTGGCATGCCTCCTGATATAAAATGTGGCATGCTTTCTGAAATCAAATGTGGCATGCTTCCAGATATCAAATGTGGCATGCCTGACAGATATCAAATGTGGCATGCCTCCTGATATCAAATGTGGCTTGCTTTCTGATATCAAATGTGGCATGCTTTCTGATATCAAATGTGGCATGCTTTCTGATATCAAATGTGGCATGCTTCCAGATATCAAATGTGGCATGCTTTCTGATATCAAATGTGGCATGCTTCCAGATATCAAATGTGGCATACCTCCTGATATCAAATGTGGCATGCTTCCAGATATCAAATGTGGTATGCTTTCTGATATCAAATGTGGCACGCTTCCAGATATCAAAGGTGGCATGCCTCCTGATATCAAATGTGGCATGCTTTCTGATATCAATTGTGGCATGCTTCCAGATATCAAATGTGGAATGCTTTATGATATCAAATGTGGCACGCTTCCAGATATCAAATGTGGCATGCCTCCTGATATCAAATGTGGCATGCTTTCTGATATCAAATGTGGCATGCTTCCAGATATCAAATGTGGCATGCTTTATGATATCAAATGTGGCATGCTTCCAGATATCAAATGTGGCATGCCTCCTGATATAAAATGTGGCATGCTTTCTGATATCAAATGTGGAATGCTTCCAGATATGATATCAAATGTGGCATGCTTACAGATATCAAATGTGGCATGCCTCCTGATATCAAATGTGGCATGCTTCCAGATATCAAATGTGGCATGCCTCCTGATATCAAATGTGGCATGCCTCCTGATATAAAATGTGGCATGCTTTCTGATATCAAATGTGGCATGCTTCCAGATATCAAATGTGGCATGCTTACAGATATCAAATGTGGCATGCCTCCTGATATCAAATGTGGCTTGCTTTCTGATATCAAATGTGGCATGCTTTCTGATATCAAATGTGGCATGCTTCCAGATATCAAATGTGGCATGCTTTCTGATATCAAATGTGGCATGCTTTCTGATATCAAATGTGCAATGCTTTCTGATATCAAATGTGGCATCTCTCCTGATATCAAATGTGGCATGCTTTCTGATATCAAATGTGGCATGCCTCCTGATATCAAATGTGGCATGCTTCCAGATATCAAATGTGGAATGCTTTCTGATATCAAATGTGGCATGCTTTCTGATATCAAATGTGGCATGCGTTCTGATATCAAATGTGGCATGCGTTCTGATATCAAATGTGGAATGCTTTCTGATATCAAATGTGGCATGCTTCCAGATATCAAATGTGGCATGCGTTCTGATATCAAATGTGGCATGCGTTCTGATATCAAATGTGGCATGCTTTCTGATATCAAATGTGGCATGCCTCCTGATATAAAATGTGGCATGCCTCCTGATATCAAATGTGGCATGCCTCCTGATATGAAATGTGGCATGCCTCCTGATATCAAATGTGGCATGCTTCCTGATATCAAATGTGGCATGCTTTCTGAAATCAAATGTGGCATGCTTCCAGATATCAAATGTGGCATGCCTGACAGATAACAAATGTTGCATGCTTTCTGATATCAAATGTGGCATACTTTCTGATATCAAATGTGGCATGCTTCCAGATATCAAATGTGGCATGCTTTCTGATATCAAATGTGGCATGCTTCCAGATATCAAATGTGGCATGCCTCCTGATATCAAATGTGGCATGCTTCCAGATATCAAATGTGGCATGCTTTCTGATTTTAAATGTGGCACGCTTCCAGATATCAAATGTGGCATGCCTCCTGATATCAAATGTGGCATGCTTCCAGATATCAAATGTGGCATGCTTTCTGAAATCAAATGTGGCATGCTTCCAGATATCAAATGTGGCATGCTTTCTGATATCAAATGTGGCATGCTTTCTGAAATCAAATGTGGCATACCTCCTGATATCAAATGTGGCATGCCTCCTGATATAAAATGTGGCATGCTTTCTGATATCAAATGTGGCATACCTCCTGATATCAAATGTGGCATGCTTTCTGATATCAAATGTGGCATGCTTCCAGATATCAAATGTGGCATGCCTCCTGATATCAAATGTGGCATGCTTCCAGATATCAAATGTGGCATGCCTCCTGATATCAAATGTGGCATGCCTCCTGATATAAAATGTGGCATGCTTTCTGATATCAAATGTGGCATGCTTCCAGATATCAAATGTGGCATGCATTCTGATATCAAATGTGGCATGCTTTCTGATATCAAATGTGGCATGCCTCCTGATATCAAATGTGGCTTGCTTTCTGATATCAAATGTGGCATGCTTCCAGATATCAAATGTGGCATGCTTCCAGATATCAAATGTGGCTTGCTTTCTGATATCAAATGTGGCATGCTTTCTGATATCAAATGTGGCATGCTTCCAGATATCAAATGTGGCATGCCTCCTGATATCAAATGTGGCATGCTTCCAGATATCAAATGTGGCATGCTTTCTGATTTCAAATGTGGCACGCTTCCAGATATCAAATGTGGCATGCTTTCTGAAATCAAATGTGGCATACCTCCTGATATCAAATGTGGCATGCCTCCTGATATAAAATGTGGCATGCTTTCTGATATCAAATGTGGCATACCTCCTGATATCAAATGTGGCATGCTTTCTGATATCAAATGTGGCATGCTTCCAGATATCAAATGTGGCATGCCTCCTGATATCAAATGTGGCATGCTTCCAGATATCAAATGTGGCATGCCTCCTGATATCAAATGTGGCATGCCTCCTGATATAAAATGTGGCATGCTTTCTGATATCAAATGTGGCATGCTTCCAGATATCAAATGTGGCATGCATTCTGATATCAAATGTGGCATGCTTTCTGATATCAAATGTGGCATGCCTCCTGATATCAAATGTGGCTTGCTTTCTGATATCAAATGTGGCATGCTTCCAGATATCAAATGTGGCATGCTTCCAGATATCAAATGTGGCTTGCTTTCTGATATCAAATGTGGCATGCTTTCTGATATCAAATGTGGCATGCTTTCTGATATCAAATGTGGCATCTCTCCTGATATCAAATGTGGCATGCTTTCTGATATCAAATGTGGCATGCTTTCTGATATCAAATGTGGCATGCCTCCTGATACCAAATGTGGCATGCTTTCTGATATCAAATGTGGCATGCTTCCAGATATCAAATGTGGCATGCTTTCTGATATCCCCAAATGTGGCATGCTTTCTGATATCAAATGTGGCATGCTTTCTGATATCAAATGTGGCATGCTTCCAGATATCAAATGTGGCATGCTTTCTGATATCCCCAAATGTGGCATGCTTTCTGATATCAAATGTGGCATGCTTTCTGATATCAAATGTGGCATCTCTCCTGATATCAAATGTGGCATGCTTCCAGATATCAAATGTGGAATGCTTTCTGATATCAAATGTGGCATGCTTTCTGATATCAAATGTGGCATGCATTCTGATATCAAATGTGGCATGCTTTCTGATATCAAATGTGGCATGCTTTCTGATAACAAATGTGGCATGCGTTCTGATATCAAATGTGGCATGCTTTCTGAAAACAAATGTGGCATGCTTTCTGATATCAAATGTGGCATGCTTATCAAATGTGGCATGCTTTCTGATAATAATAATAATAATGCATTTTTTTTCTATAGCGCTTTTCAGGAAGCCCAAAGACGCTTTGACAGAGTGCAAAACATAATGCATAGCAAAACATAAAAACAATTGCAAAAAATAAGAACCAATAGGGAAATATTCAAAGCACAAAGGATGGAGAAGGAGAGGAGATAGTCAGGGGTTAGATGCTGCGGGTTAAATGTTGAATGCAGTGTTGAACAGGTGGGTCTTGAGTGATGTTTTGAATGTGGTGAGTGAGGAGGAGTCTCTGATGGTGTGAGGTAGTGAGTTCCAGAGGGTGGGAGCAGCGATGGAGAAGGCCCTGTCCCCCCAGGATCTGAATTTGGTCCGGATGCGGGGGGGGGGGGGGGGGGGGTCAGGAGGTTGGTACCAGCAGAGCGGAGGTTGCGGGTGGGAGTGTGTCTGGAGAGGAGGTCAGCTAGGTAGGATGGGGCCAGGTTATGGAGGGCTTTGTAGGTCAAGAGGAGGATTTTGTACTGGATTCTCTGGGAGATGGGGAGCGAGTGAAGCTTGTAAAGGACGGGGGTGATGTGGTCACGGGTCCGGGAATGGGTGAGTAGACGGGCAGCGGAGTTCTGAATGTATTGGAGTTTATTGGTGATTGTTGAGGGTGAACCATAAAGGAGGCTATTGCAGTAGTCCAGACGGGAAGTGATGAAGGCGTGGATGAGGGTTTCTGCAGCTACGGAGGAGAGGGATGGACGGAGACGGGCGATGTTTTTCAGGTGAAAGAAGGCTGTCTTTGTGATCTGTTTAGTGTATTTGTCGAAGGAGAGGGTTTGGTCAAAGATGATGCTAAGATTCCGGATGTGAGGGGAGGTGGATACTGGGATACCGTCGATGTTGAGGGCAAAGTTATAGGTGGATTTTATGAGCGTTTTTGGGCCAATGATGATTATTTCAGATTTATCATAGTTACGTTTGAGGAAGTTGATTTGAAGCCAGGATTTTATTTCAGTGATGCAGTTTGTCAGGATAGAGTGGGTGGCGGTGGAGATGGACTTGGTGGAGATGAAAAGCTGGATGTCATCGGCGAAGCAGTGGAATTGGAGACCATGACGGCGGATTAAGTGACCGAGTGGGGACAGGTAAAGGATGAAGAGGAGGGGGCCAAGAACTGAACCTTGGGGGACACCTTGGGGGAGGGGAGCAGTGGGGGATTTGCAGTTATTGATGGAGATGAACTGACGTCTGTCAGAGAGGTAAGATTTGATCCAAGAGGGCAGTGCCGGAATGTTAAAGGTGGTTTCAAGTCGGGTGAGGAGGATGGTGTGATCGATGGTGTCAAAGGCGGTGCTGAGGTCGAGGAGGATGAGAATGTTGAGGTTGCCAGCGTCAGAGGAGAGGAGAAGGTCGTTGGTGATTTTGAGGAGAGCAGTTTCAGTACTGTGGTTGGAGCGGAATCCGGATTGGAATGTTTCATACAGGTTATTGGCAGAGAGGTGATGTTTGAGTTGAGTGGCTACAGCACGTTCCAAAACTTTTGACAGAAAGGGTAGGTTGTAGATGGGTCTGAAGTTGTTTAGGGTGTCAGGGTTTAGACCAGGTTTTTTCAGAATGGGGGTAACAGCAGCAATTTTGAGGGATGGTGGGACGATGCCTGTAGACAGGGAGGAGTTTATTGTTGCAATGATAAGTGGAGAGAGAGCAGGAAGGGAGGCTTTGACAAAGCTGGAGGGGATGGGGTCAAGAGTGCAGGTGGCAGTTTTCATTCCTATGAGGAGTTCAGAGAGGTCAGTAGGGGAGACTGGGGAGAATTGAGACAGGGGATGGCAGGATAAGGGGGGGCAGGTGGTTTGAGGGGGAGCGGGTGCGGCGGTGGTCAAGCTGTTGTAGATGTTTTCAATTTTGCGTTGGAAGAATGAAAGGAAGGAGATGCAGTTGTCTATTGTGAATGACTGGGTGGTGGTGTTCAGGGGGCGGAGGAGTTTGTTTATTGTCGAGAAGAGTGCTTTTGGGTTACCGGAGCCAGAGTGGATAATTTGAAAGTAGTAGGCGGAGCGGGCGTGGGAGAGGGCATCGTTATAGTGTTGTAGGTGGTCCTTTTAGGCTTGGGAGTGAACTGTGAGACCTGTTTTATTGCGGAGTCTTTCAAGTTGGCGAGCACGAGTTTTCATCAGGCGGAGTTCAGGGGTAAACCAGGGAGCAGAATGGGTGAAAGAAACTGTTTTGGTTTTCATAGGCGCAAGCTGGTCAAGGCAGGAGGAGAGAGTGTGGTTGTAGTAGTCAGTGAGGTCAGAAGGGGTGTGGAGGTCAACGAAGGGAGAAGTGGACATTTTTTCAGAGAGGGTGGATGAGAATGAGGTAGGTGAAAGAGCGTTTAGCTTACGGAAGTTGATAGTGCGATAATGCCTTGGTGCTGGGGTGGGGATGTTGATGGTCATAGTGATGGCTAAGTGGTCAGAGAGGATGAGGTCGGAGCCAGAGAGATGGTGCAAAATTAGTCCAGTAGAGCAGACAAGGTCCAAAATGTGACCATGGTTATGGGTAGGAAAGTTGGCATGTTGAGTGAGGTTAAAGCAGGTGAGTAAATCAGTGAAGTCAGTGGTTATTGTGGAGTCAGTGGAGTCCATGTGGATATTGAAATCACCAAGGAGGAGGATTGAGGGGGAGAGGGAACATAGCTGGGTCAGAAAGTAGGAGAAGTCAGACAGGAATGATGGGTGTGGTTTGGGAGGCGGTAGACGACAGCCATGACTGACTGTGTGTGACCAGAGAGTTTAAAAGCCGGGTGTTCAAATGATGGAGCAGATGCGATGGAGATGAGGCTGGTCTTGATAACAAATGTGGCATGCATTCTGATATAAAATGTGGCATGTTTTCTGATATCAAATGTGGCATGTTTTCTGATATCAAATGTGGCATGTTTTCTTATATCAAATGTGGCATGCTTCCAGATATCAAATGTGGCATGTTTTCTGATATCAAATGTGGCATGCTTTCTGATATCAAATGTGGCATGCTTCCAGATATCAAATGTGGCATGTTTTCTGATATCAAATGTGGCATGCTTTCTGATATCAAATGTGGCATGTTTTCTCATATCAAATGTGGCATGCTTCCAGATATCAAATGTGGCATGTTTTCTGATATCAAATGTGGCATGTTTTCTGATATCAAATGTGGCATGCTTTCTGATATCAAATGTGGCATGTTTTCTGATATCAAATGTGGCATGCTTCCAGATATCAAATGTGGCATGCTTTCTGATATCAAATGTGGCATGTTTTCTGATATCAAATGTGGCATGGTTCCAGATATCAAATGTGGCATGCCTCCTGATATCAAATGTGGCATGCTTTCTGATATCAAATGTGGCATGTTTTCTGATATCAAATGTGGCATGCTTCCAGATATCAAATGTGGCATGCCTCCTGATATCAAATGTGGCATGTTTTTGATATCAAATGTGGCATGCTTCCAGATATCAAATGTGGCATGCTTTCTGATATCAAATGTGGCATGTTTTCTGATATCAAATGTGGCATGCTTCCAGATATCAAATGTGGCATGCTTCCAGATATCAAATGTGGCATGCTTTCTGATATCAAATGTGGCATGTTTTCTGATATCAAATGTGGCATGCCTCCTGATATCAAATGTGGCATGCCTCCTGATATCAAATGTGGCATGCTTCCAGATATCAAATGTGGCATGTTTTCTGATATAAAATGTGGCATGCTTTCCGATCAATTTTGAATGAGGCCCACTTGGACGCTTGAATCATTTGATAAAGTAACGGTTGGCACACTTGGATCAATTTCCCATGAGGCCTTGCGTGTTATACTAATGTGGCGACATTCATCTGCCAATAGTGATGAATCTTGGCTTGAAGACCGACACATATCAAGATTAACATGTGAAGTAATAATCCGATGCAAAAGAGCAAGTTGTAAGCAAGCCGATTAGGTGACATAGACAGGTGAACCAAGGACTGACTTGGAGGAGTTTGCCGTAAAAAGCTGGTGGGTTCCCGTTTTACTACCAAGACGAGTCGACCAGGTAATAGCTGTTGCCATGACAGTCAGGATGTACATTTGCCATTTCTCATTAGCATTTTTCCCCAAGTATCTTCATATGTGGGTGCGATGTTCAACAAGTACAAAAAGTTTTAATTAAAACAAAAGCCGCGTCGATGTTACACAATGCCTAGATGCAGCTGTGCCTATAACGTCGATGTTATAGGCACAGGACATTCCTATTGATTCGATTACTTGATGTTATTTTTGTGCAAAGTGAAAATATATATCGGCAATTTCCCGTGTGTGGCGACGAATTTTTAATATATCTCGGCATTCTCCCGTCTGTTATTTCAGGCGGTGTATGACTGACCATGCCGCGATTTAAAAAATATATATCTCGGCAATTTCCCGTGTGTGGCGACACGTGAACGAAGCTATGCTCCTCTCTCCACATTATTGTGACGACGTATAAATTAAATATTTCATCGTGACGATTGTCATCAAATGGACGAATTTTTAATATATCTCGGCATTTTCCCGTCTGTTATTTCAGGCGGTGTATGACTGACCATGCCGTTATTGTAAAAAAATATATCTCGGCAATTTCTCGTGTGTAGCGACACGTGAACGAAGCTATGCTCCTCTCTCCACATTATTGTGATGACGTATAAATTAAATATTTCATCTTGACGATTGTCATCAAATGGACGAATTTTTAATATATCTCTGCATTTTCCGGTCTGTTATTTCGGGCGGTGTATGACTGACCATGCCGCGATTTAAACAAAATATATCTCAATGGACTTGAAGTTACAGGCCTTTGAGAATTCATTTCGTTCTATAAAGGGCAACTTTCATCGGATTTTCTTCCCGTTTTTTTTCAACCGAGTCTAAAACTATGTTAGCGACTGTGAAAAATGAAATGATATATCGAATTTGATTTGAAATAAAACTCTGTGAGGGAGGAACTGAGGAAGACACCGGGTCTGCGACGCGGCTAAAAACAGAGGGCAGAGTCAAAATGTCTCTAATGGACGTACAAATGTGTTTTTTCCAGTTGGCTCTTTAAATCAATGTAAGTTGAAAGTGAATAAACCAATAAAAGTGCTGCTTATTATATGCATTTGCTAACACAATTTTTTTGACATATACATACTTCCCAAATCTCCCTCTGTACTCACGTAGAATTCCTGAGCCTGACCCCACACAGACGTTGGAGGAACGCGCCGTCGATTGGTTCTTTAAGTCATTGGACAGAAACAAGAGGGGCATCGTGGTGAAGAGGGACATGAAACGGCTGAAGCGTTTTTTGAAGAAAAGGCCACAACCCCGACCGTGTGGTCGCAAGTTTGTGGAGTACTGTGACGTCGACAGCAACAAGGCCCTGTCTCTTCCAGAGCTGAGGGGCTGCTTGGGCCTGAAGAAGCAGCAGGGTGAGTAGAACAATCTAAATAATTGTGGTAGATGACATGAGATGCCAGCTGACAAATATCTTGGAACCTTGTTTTTTTTTTTTTGTGTACAGAGTCGAGGCTCTTAAAAGAGCTAACATTTATCAAACAAACAAATCAAACAAACAAGCAAACAAAGTATATAAAAAGGGGAGCGGTCGACAAGATGGGGAGAGAAGGGGAGGAAGCACACAAACACAACATTTGTGAGCAGGGACATCGGGAGATGTGTGGGAGGGAGAGGGCCTGGGGGGAGGCAGGATAGGTATAAAACGTAAGGACACCAAGGACTTCCAGGAAAGAAGTCGGCACCTCAAAAAAGTGGATTTGGGGTGAAATTAGCAGGGGTAGAAAAGATCACGGTTTTGGATTGGGGAAGATAAAAGATGGTGGTGAACAGCCGTTTTAAAGACCTGGAGGGAGGGGTGGGATTGAAGAGAGTGAGGGAGTTTGTTCCAGAGGCGGGAGAAAAGAGGAATGAAGGAGTGAAGGTGAGCAGAGAGTCTTGATTTTGGCAGTTTAACCTTAAGAGGGTTGCAGGCAGATCTTGTGCGACCTGTAGGAATATTTGGGGGACAGAGCCCAGAGAGAGCTGGGGGAGCAAGGCCGGAGGGGAGTCGGTAGAAGACGGAAAGACCACCAACCTGCCTGCGGTGAGTAAGTGAAAGGCCCTCGGAGATGGCGTCATCGCGGGAGATTCCTATGATTCTGAACGCTTTGGTTTCAACAGCGTGAAGACGAGCTAGGTGTGAGGCAGGAGCACCAGCCCAGAGGGGAGAGCAGTATTCCATTGAGCTGCGGATGAAAGCCTTGTATGTGGTGAGGAGTTCAGGTGTGCCAAGGAAGGACTTCGCATGACGGAGGATGCCCAGTCGGCGACTGGCTTTGGAGGCCAGCTTGGAAATATGGTTTTCCCAGGAAAGATCATGGCAGATAGTGAGACCCAAAAGCTTGAGTGACAGAACTTCTTGGAGAGGATTATTCAGAAAGTAGATGGGAGGGCTGTCCAGTCGGTCTTTTCTAAGAGACATCGTAAGAGTGTAAGATTTGTCAGGATTAAAAGACATGTTCCACTTGTTTGCCCAGTCTGTGATTTTGTCCAGGTCTGCAGAGAGTGAGGAGGCTGCAGACTGCCGATCTGAGGGATGAGGAATGGAGCGGCAGAGAGTGGAGTCATCAGCAAAGAGATAGAGAGGATTTTCAAGAGAGTCAGAGAGATCATTGATGAAGACCAGAAAAAGCACAGGGCCCAGAAAACTGCCTTGGGGAACTCCAGCCTGAACAGGAAGAGGAGATGAGAGAAACCCATTCAGGGCCACACGTTGACTATGACTAGAGAGGAAGTCCGCCAGCCATGCGTGGAGATTTCCATGGATACCAAAGGAGGAGAGTTTGGTGAGCAGAGCGGGGTGTCAGACCATATCGAAGGCATGTGATATGTCGAGGGAGACAGCTCTAATTTCCTGTTTGGCATTGAGGACCTCCATCCATTGTTGAGACAGCAGAAGCAGCATGTCCAGAGTAGAGTGACCTGGTCTGAAACCAAATTGATGATCAGAGATCAAGCCATTGGAGAAGAGGAAAGATTTCATATCCGAAGCAATGATGGATTCCATGACTTTGCTGATAATTGGGAGAAGGCTGATTGGTCTGTAGTTGCTAGGATCTGTTTTTGCACCTTTTTTGTGTAAAGCGGTGATGTTGGCTGATTTCCAAGCAGATGGCAGTTGACCTTGAGCAAAAGAGAGGGTGAAGAGAACAGAGAGAGGGAGTGAAAGAGCGGAAGAACAGGATCTTAGGACCCGTGGGCTGATGCCGTCAGGTCCAGTTGCAGAATCAGAGTCAAGGGTTGACAGAAACTTTTGCACCTTGTCAGGAGGAAAGGACACTGAGTCCAGGAGAAGCTGGGTACGACTGGGTATGGTGGGTACAGAGAGGGATCGGTTTGGGACACAAGATTTAGAGGCAAACACAGAGTTGAGGCATTCAGCTTTTTCACGTGCGGAGTCAGCTGTGTAGCCGTTTGAGGTAAGGGAGGGGATGGAGGGGGAACAAACACCAGAAACAGATTTGACCAGACACCACCAGGATTTGGAAGAGGGAGACAGATAAGAGAGTTCGGTCTTGAGAACGGAGAGATATTGTTTCCTGGCTCTCCTGAAGGTGGACACACATTTGTTTCAGGCTTTGTGAAAGGAAATGACATTTCCTTCCATTGGATTTGCTTTCCAGGAGACGAAGGCAAGTTGTTTCTGGGCAAAAGCCTCACCACAAGATTCCGTGTACCATGGACGGGAGGAAGGGTATGACAACTGAAGACGAGATGGGAAAAATCTGTGCATGAGAGAGAGCAATTTACTTTGGAAGAATTCCCAGGATGAGTTGATGTCAGAGGTGGTAGAGATGGGAGACCAGTCCAGATGATTGATGGCTGCTTGAAGACCGTGCCAGTTGGCCTGAGTGAAATGCCAGACTCGTCGACGCTGAGCAGGCTCCCTGAGAATGGTCAGAGAGATGTCCACTTTAACAAGCACATGATCAGATGAGCCGATTGGAGCAGAAGAAGAGCAGCAGACATTTTCAGGGAAGTTAGTCATAACCAAGTCCAGAAGAGAAGATGCTCCGTTGACTGAGATCCGGGTCGGGAAATTGACAGATTGTGCCAGTCCCAGTGAGTCGCAGAAGTCCTTTGCTGAGGAGCCATGGCTGGTGAGAGAGGTACCCACACCAACCCGCCCATCCTTATAGGGAAAAGGAAGATTTGGCTGACAAATACCTTGGAACCTTGTAGGGAAAAGGAAGATTTGCCTGACAAATACCTTGGAACCTTAGAGGGAAAAGGAAGATTTGGCTGACAAATACCTTGGAACCTTATGGGGAAAAGGAAGATTTGGCTGACAAATACCTTGGAACCTTATATGGAAAATGAAGATTTGGCTGACAAATACCTTAGAACCTTATAGGGAAAAGGAAGATTTGGCTGACAAATATCTTGGAACCTCATAGGGAAAAGGAAGATTTGGCTGACAAATACCGTGGAACCTTATAGGGAAAAGGAAGATTTGGCTGACAAATACCTTGGAACCTTAGAGGGAAAAGGAAGATTTGGCTGACAAATACCTTGGAACCTTATGGGGAAAAGGAAGATTTGGCTGACAAATACCTTGGAACCTTATAGGGAAAAGGAAGATTTGCCTGACAAATACCTTGGAACCTTAGAGGGAAAAGGAAGATTTGGCTGACAAATACCTTGGAACCTTATGGGGAAAAGGAAGATTTGGCTGACAAATACCTTGGAACCTTATAGGGAAAATGAAGATTTGGCTGACAAATACCTTGGAACCTTATAGGGAAAAGGAAGATTTGGCTGACAAATACCTTGGAACCTTAGAGGGAAAAGGAAGATTTGGCTGACAAATACCTTGGAACCTTATGGGGAAAAGGAAGATTTGGCTGACAAATACCTTGGAACCTTATAGGGAAAAGGAAGATTTGCCTGACAAATACCTTGGAACCTTAGAGGGAAAAGGAAGATTTGGCTGACAAATACCTTGGAACCTTATGGGGAAAAGGAAGATTTGGCTGACAAATACCTTGGAACCTTATAGGGAAAAGGAAGATTTGGCTGACAAATACCTTGGAACCTTATAGGGAAAAGGAAGATATGGCTGACAAATATCTTGGAACCTCATAGGGAAAAGGAAGATTTGGCTGACAAATACCGTGGAACCTTATAGGGAAAAGGAAGATTTGGCTGACAAATACCTTGGAACCTCATAGGGAAAAGGAAGATTTGGCTGACAAATACCGTGGAACCTTATAGGGAAAAGGAAGATTTGGCTGACAAATACCTTGGAACCTTATTGGGAAAAGGAAGATTTGGCTGACAAATACCTTGCAACCTTATAGGGAAAAGGAAGATTTGGCTGACAAATAGCTTGGAACCTTATAGGGAAAAGGAAGATTTGGCTGACAAATACCTTGCAACCTTATAGGGAAAAGGAAGATTTGGCTGACAAATATCTTGGAACCTTGTAGGGAAAAGGAAGATTTGGCTGACAAAGAGCTTGGAACCTTATAGGGAAAAGGAAGATTTGGCTGACAAAGAGCTTGGAACCTTATAGGGAAAAGGAAGATTTGGCTGACAAAGAGCTTGGAACCTTATAGGGAAAAGGAAGATATGGCTGTCATATATCTTGGAACCTTATAGGGAAAAGGAAGAGTTGGCTGACAAATACCTTGCAACCTTATAGGGAAAAGGAAGATTTGGCTGACAAATACCTTGGAACCTTATTGGGAAAAGGAAGATTTGGCTGACAAATACCTTGGAACCTTATAGGGAAAAGGAAGAGTTGGCTGACAAATACCTTGCAACCTTATAGGGAAAAGGAAGATTTGGCTGACAAATACCTTGGAACCTTATAGGGAAAAGGAAGATTTGGCTGACAAAGAGCTTGGAACCTTATAGGGAAAAGGAAGATATGGCTGTCATATATCCTGGAACCTTATAGGGAAAAGGAAGAGTTGGCTGACAAATACCTTGCAACCTTATATGGAAAAGGAAGATTTGGCTGACAAATACCTTGGAACCTTGTAGGGAAAAGGAAGATTTGGCTGACAAATACCTTTCATCCTTATAGGGAAAAGGAAGATTTGGCTGACAAATAGCTTGGAACCTTATAGGGAAAAGGAAGATTTGGCTGACAAATACCTTGGAACCTTATAGGGAAAAGGAAGATTTGGCTGACATATATCTTGGAACCTTATAGGGAAAAGGAAGATATGGCTGACAAATACCTTGGAACCTTATAGGGAAAAGGAAGATTTGGCTGACAAAGAGCTTGGAACCTTATAGGGAAAAGGAAGATTTGGCTGACATATATCTTGGAACCTTATAGGGAAAAGGAAGATATGGCTGACAAATAGCTTGGAACCTTATAGGGAAAAGGAAGATTTGGCTGACAAATAGCTTGGAACCTTATAGGGAAAAGGAAGATTTGGCTGACAAATAGCTTGGAACCTTATAGGGAAAAGGAAGATTTGGCTGACATATATCTTGGAACCTTATAGGGAAAAGGAAGATATGGCTGACAAATAGCTTGGAACCTTGCCGGGAAAAGGAGGATTTGGCTGACAAATATCTTGGAACCTAATGGGGAAAAGGAAGATTTGGCTGACAAAGCGAGATGAAACTAGAAGTAAAAGACATAAATGTGCCCCCGTGTTTTTAGTAATTTTGCTGTACGGAATTAAAGGCCGGCAGCCATCTTTCGTCTTCTGCACATGTATACTCTCATGTATTGTCTTTGTGCCAAATTTTACCAAAATCGGTCCATGTGTGTCCAACAAATGGTTGGGGACATGTTTTAACTAACAGAAATGGCCGCTAGTCAGCCATCTTGGATCTGATATCAAAAATAAATGACGTGCATATGTAAAGCATTATTTGTTATCTCTGTGCCAACTTTGACCAAAATCGGTCCATGCGTGTCCGAGAAATGGTTGACGTGTTCAACATCGGGTTTTTTTTACAACTAAAGTGGCCGCCGGTCGGCCATCTTTGATCGCATCATGAAACAAAATGATGTGCATATGTATACCATCATGTGTTGTCTTTATGCCATGTATGAATGAAATTGGTCCATACATGTCTGAGATATGGTTGCGGATGGACGCACGCATGGACAGACTGACGAGACCCAATCCATAAGGCCCCATTTCGGACCAAGTCCAACGGGGGCTAAACATTTGGATCTATAGATCAGAGGTGAGGATGAAGCTGATAGTTTAATAATGGGGGTTACAGGGTTAATGGTACATCCTGGTAACCTGAAGAAAAGAAGGTGCGTGGACTGAAAAATGCCAGGTACTTCTCGAAACCCACACCAAGTTATCTTGTGCATTACCAAACTTTATGCTCACCTCTACTTCTTCATGCAGATTCTCTATCCAGGATCAATGCTCACCTCCACTC